>NC_133456.1:79897225-80199225 GCF_048565385.1 Saimiri boliviensis
CAATTGGTAATACCATTTTAATCCTTGTTGTGAGAGCATGAAATTTGCAAATACAGAGGTCTGATCCAGTATCAATAATGATTAGTGATATAGCTATGGATAAAATTTTAAGTGTTGTTATGGTTTCCCACCCAATGAATTGTCAGAGGTGGAGGTATAAATTCCCATGATGCCCAAGGCTAATGCAGCTTTCTTTCTGTTATGACTGTATTCTGGAGCTGGCTAACCATAGAGTTGACAGCCTTGAATAATGAGTATCATATAAATTCATGCTGAGTTTTTCTTTACTGTGCTTTTAGAAGGAAGTTATTCAACTAGGATAATTATGTAATATTGCATCGCTGCAGGCTATATTTTATGTTTAAGAATCCCACATAAAGGATAGCGAATTTGCAGGATGTTCTTTCTGAATCACATAAGACAAAATTGTTCCAAGCCCCTATCGGTGAATTCTTTTAGTTTGTTTATTTCAGTAAGCAAATGATACTGATACATGTGAGCCAACAGAGCCAATTAACTTTCACATCTACAAGTTGGTAGGGTTAGGTTGTATAGCAATGTCCTGTCTGCTGTGGTTTGTTGCTATAAGGCTGATAAGTTTTGCCAGCTGTTATAGGTCTTATATTTCCCTCTTTTTTCAAGAATAAATTATTTGTATAATAAAGGAGTGCATTTTCTAAATGTTGAGGCTTATTTAACACTTTATGGTATTTGACAGAAGAGTTTAATCAGTAATATAGCTTGATCCTTATTGCAGTAATTCTGCTAGGCAATAATAGGGCTTATTGCTCTTCATTGAGTACATTGATGATTTAAAAAGTGAAAGCTGTTAAATATGTAATTGTTACTCCATTACAGGCATTCTAACTTCTAATTCAATGCTCCCAATAACAGATATACTACACATACACACACACACACACACACACACACACACACACACACACACACATGATTTAGTTCTATTATGAGCTTTAATGCTGGCTCTATTTGCACATAAATAATGATATAATTTATTTTGGTGCTCATATGTATAAAAACACTATGAACATCTTCCCACATATAAAAAAGTTCTTCAAAAAAAGTGTTATGAATTGAATTAATCTAATGCACCCAATTAATTGGACACAATTTTTATCTGCCAGTCAGTCCAAATACTGGAATATTTTTCACAAATTTTCCTGAGTTATCTTTATGTTAACCTGCACAGCTCATGTTAGCTGTCAGTTCACAGTTATGCAGAACACTGCAATTCAGTTGTTTTTATATGGCTTTAATTCAGAAGTCAAAAACATAATCATATGTGACCATCAGGTCCATTTCAATTTGGCTACCTGGTATTTTAAATTGATTTGAATGTCAACATTATGAAAATTGGGAGTTTTTAAATAAAGGTTAGTTTTCTGTTTTCTTTTGCCCTGTCTCTGAATGGTACTGTCAGCTGAAGGTTTTGATGAGATAATGTGTTCACCTGTCCACTCTCATGTTGCAAGTGACATTCCTTCTCCTAGTGGAACCTTCATTTTCTGATGCTTTTTCTAAAGCTTTTATCTACGTGTACCCAAGGCTTTTAAGTCTAACTTTTTTCTTCTTCTTTATCTTTGCCTTAGTTCAGGGCTTTAGCATTTGTTTCTTGAACTAGTTGGAAACTGATTTCCCTCCTTCTTATCACATTTGATAGCTTTCAAGGCCCATAACTTGATCTCCTGCTTTCAAAAGTAACATTTATTTATTTATTTCATTATACTTATGTTCTGGGGTACATGTGCAGGTTTGTTACATAGGTATACATGTGCCATGGTGGTTTGCTGCATCTATCACCCCATCATCTACATTAGTTATTTCTCTTAATGCTGTCCCTCCCCAATCCCCCTACCCGTTGCTATTCCTCCCCTAGACCCCCACTCCCCAGGCCCCCCCCAAAATAAATGTTTGAGATGATAGACATGCCAATTACCCTTATCTGATCACTATAGCTTGCACATATTTTGATATGTACATATTTTGTACCCCATGAATATGTAAAATTGTTAATAAATAAAATAATGAAAATAAACAAAAAAAACACAAAAAAGTAACTTTTAGTGCAGACACAGAGGAGATAGAGGAAAATTCTTCATTTTCTCATAAAATAAACAGTAAAAATTATATTTTAAGGTAATATGATGTTATGACCATTATTTTTCAATAAAAATAATTTACCCATTTTAGTGAAGTATGATTGACAGGTAAAAAGCTGTACATCATTAATGTATACAACTCAATGAGTTTGGGGGATATGTACACATACATGAAAGCATCACCACCCTCAAGGCCTTAGGCATATCCATAATCTCCCAAAGTCCTCCTACCCTTTCTATTATTATTATTGGGGTGCATGTGTGTATGTGTGTGTGTGTGCACGCTAAGAACACTTAACATAAAAATCTACCTTTTAAGAAAATTTTAAGTATATTATTAATGTAGAATTAGCTATCGGCATTATGCCATAAAGCAGATCTTCAAAACTATCTTACGTAATTGATACTTTGTACCCTTTAACTGTCACTAGCCCATTTTTCCCTTTCCTCCAGCCCCTGGCAATTACTATTCCACTCTCTGCTTCTATAAATTTGACTATTTTAGATTCCACATGTAAGTAAGATCGTATAATATTTGTCTTCCTGTGTTTTGCTTATTTTACTTAGCATAACATCCTGAGGGCCCATCCATGTTGTTGCATGTGGCAGAATCTCCTTCTTTTGTGAGGCTGAATAACATTTCATCTTACATATACCGTATTTTCTTTATCTATTTATGTATTAGTGTGTTTTTCTACTACTGATAAAGACATAACCAAGCCTCAGAAGAAAAAGAGGTTTAATGGATTTACATACAGTTCCACATGGGTGGGGAGGCCTTACAATCATGGCAGAAGGCAAGAAGAAGCAAGTCATGTATTACATGGATGGCAGCAGGTGAAGAGAGAGCTTGTTCAGGGAAAACATTAAAAACATCAGATCTCATGAGAGTCATTCACTATCACAAGAATAGCATGGAAGAGACCCACCCCCATGATTCAGTCATCTCCCACTAGGTTTCTCCCATGACACATGGGTGAGAGGTACAATTTAAGATGAGATTTGGGCTGGGACACATCCGAACCATATCATTCTGCCCCTGGCCCCTTCCAAATCTCATGTCCTCAAATTTCAAAGCCAATCGTGTCTTCCCAACAGTCCCCCGAAGTCTTAACCCATTTCAGCATTAACTCAAAAATCCACAGTTTAATGTTTCCTCTGAGATTAGGCAAGTCCCGTCAGCCTATGAGCCTGTAAAATAAAAAAGCAAGTTAGTTACTTCCTAGATACAGTGGCAGTGCAGGCATTGTGTAAATACAGCCATTCCAAATGGGAGACATTGGCCAAAACAAAGGGGCTATAGGCCTCATGCAAGTCTGAAATCCAGAAGGGTAGTCAAAACTTAAAGCTCCAAAATGATCTTCTTTGACTTCATGTCTCACTTCCAGATCATGCTGATGCAAGAGGTGGGGTCCCATGGTATTGGGCAGCTTTGCCCCTGTAGCTTTGCAGGGTACAGCCTTTCCCCCAGCTGCTTTCATAGGGTGGCACTGAGTGTCTGTGGCTTTTCCAGGCACATGATGTGAGCTGTTGGTTGATCTACTATTCTGGAGTCTGGAGGACAGTGGCCCACTTCTCACAGCTCCACTAGCTGTTGCCCCAGGAGGAGCTCTTTGTGAGGGCTCCGACAACACATTTTCCTTCCCCACTGCCTTAATAGAGTTTCTCCATGAAAGCCCTGCCCCTGCAGCAAACTCTTGCCTGAACATCCAGACATTTCTATACATCCTCTGAAATCTAGGAGAAAGTTCCCAAACCTCAATTCTTGACTTCTGTGCACCCACAGGCTTCACATCACATGGAAGCTGCCAAGGCTTGGGCTTGCACCCTTTGAAACCATAACCTGAGCTGTACTTTGGCCCCTTTTAGTCACAGCTGGAGCTGCTGGGATGCAAGGTACCAACTCCCTAGACTACACACAGCCTGGGGATTCGGGGTCTGGCCCAAGAAATCATTTTTTCTTCCTAAGCCTCCAGGCCTGTGATGGGAAGGGCTGCAGTAGAAACCTCTGACATGCTCTGAAGGCATTTTCCCCATTGTTTTGGGGATTAACATTCAACTCCTTGTTACTTATGCAAATTTCTGCAGCCAGCTTGAATTTCTCCTCAGAAAAGTGGCTTGAATTTCTCCTCAGAAAATGAGATTTTAGTTTCATCATATTGTCGGGCTGCAAATTTTCTGAACTTTTATGCTGTTTCCCTTTTAAAACTGAATGCTTTTAACAGCACCCAAGTCATCTCTTGAATGCTTTGCTGATTAGAAATTTCTCCTACCAGGTACCCTAAATAATCTCTCTCAAGTTCAAAGTTCCACAGATCTTGAGGGCAGGGGCAAAATGCCACCAGTCACTTTGCTAAAACATAATAAGAGTCACTTTTGCTCCAGTTCCCAAGAAGTTCCTCATCTCCATCTGAGACCACCTCAGCCTTATTGTTGAACCTTATTGTTCATATCATTAACTGCATATTGGTCAAAGCCGTTCAACAAGTCTCTAAGGAGTTCCAAACTGTCCCACATTTTTCTGTTTTCTTTTGAGTCCTCTAAACTGTTTCAAACTCTGCCTATTGCCCAGTTCCAAAGTTGCTTCCACATTTTTGGATATCTTCTCAGCAGATCCTCACTCTACTGGTACTAATTTACTCTATTAGTCTGTTTTCATGATGCTGATGAAGACATACCTGATACTGAGAAGAAAGACAGGTTTAATGGACTTACAGTTCCACATGGCTGGGGAGGCCTCACGATCATGGTGGAAGGCAAGGAGAAGCAAGTCATGTCTTACGTGGATGGCGGCAGGCAAAGAGAGAGCTTGTTCATGGAAAACTTTCATTTTTAAAACCATCAGATCTCGTGAGACTCATTCACTATCACAAGAATAGCATGGGAAAGACCCACCTCCTTGATTCAAACACCTCCTACCAGGTTTCTCCCACAACAAATGGGAATTGTAGGAGGTACAATTCAAGATAAGATTTGGTCGGTGACTGAACCAAACCATATCAATTTATTTGTCTGTGACATTATTAAGTTGGTAAGATGTATGCAGAAGGCTTGCTATGTTCAAAAGGACAGTAGCCCCTGTTGCCTGCCCCTTGCCCACTCTGGCCTCCTCATTCTCTTCCTCTTCCCTTGAAGCCGAGCTGTGCCTGTCAGGACTCTGTTCTCACTGTCCTCTGTACTCACTGGGCCTTCAACACGGTTTTCCTTCTACCTCAAAAACCTTTTCCTCCCTGTCTCTCTTATTATTTATGTTTGTATCTGGAGCCTAGGAAAGATCAATGAAAAGATGTTTCAAGCTTTTAAATGTTTTTCATATCAATGCATTTGTCCTGGGTGTGATATTTAAATTTACAAATGGTCTAGGAGTCTTTCTCCATTGAAATGATCTCAGGCATTGAACTAAAAGAATAAAATAGATGCTAATATGAAAGAAAGGACAAAAGGGACATTACGGGAAGAAATATTTTATGGGCAATATAATAATGTATCAAACCACTTTTAGAATAACTAAGTGTTTCTGTTAAAAATATAAAAGGTCAAACAGCGTATCTTATAATGCAGAAAGAAATCCATTCAATTTTAAAATTGTTCTTGCACCATCCAATGTTACTTAGAGGACAAAATAACTGAGTTTAATAGATTTTATTGTGTCACTGGCCTAAGTGGCTGATAAAATATGAATTTAAAGGAATAAGATGGATATTTCAAGCCTGTAATGACATGTCATCAACCTCTGAAGTGATTTTGATTCCAGTTTGTCCTAATATGGTCGCAGTTTTTTTTAAGTTGCAATTCTACATATTTTTCCATCAAGCAAGCAAATTTCAATTTCTCCACTATTTTAACTTTATAGTCACCATCACAAACAATAAATCCTTATTTAGTACTGACCCCTTTAAAATCAATTGTTATAGATGAAGCTTGCCAGAGTCTGGAGGCTGGCAGAGGGGCTTGATTCTGATATATAGCTTGTAGTCCAACTTCCACTCACTGGTTCCACTTCTCCTTTAAGTAAACACTTGCTCATTCAAAGCTTTCAATAATCAATGCTTAAGGCTAACACTAACTCTTACATCATATTGCATTTGATTCTTTCATACTTCATTATGTCATTGTATTCTCACTTTTACTTTAGTCTGTTTTCTCATTCAAAATGAGACCAACTGACTAAGTGAACAGGACGTCAAAAAAAAAAAAAAAAAAAGCATTTGCTATTTTCAAATCTTGTAGAAACAGCATAAAATTACTAATCTCAACAAATATCTCATTAGGGAGTTTTAGTTTAACAGAAACTAACAATTACAACTACAGCAAACTAATAAAATGCAGGAATTTCTTTCAGGAATATTGAGATTCTGACAAGTTGAGGAGGCTATCTGTATTGTCAACCAACCCTTGACAATTTTTGCCATTCAACTGAGTTGAGATAGACTGTAGGGAATCTTTAGTTCAGCATTTTAAAAGTGCCATTCCCATTACCAGGAAAGCCTGCCTCCCAGACGTTCCCTGTGTTACCTCTTCAAGGAGATCTTTTGTGCTTGGCCAACAAATCTACAACAGTGCAACATAATTCCCTTGCATTAATTTATTTTCATCATATCATTGTTACATATGTATTACATTTTCATTTGTAGATCACCAACTTCACTAGAATATTTGTTAAATTAAGGCAGGAATTTCACCTGTCTTGTTCACTGTTCTATCCTTAGAGTCTAAGACTTCCTGGCACAAGCAGGTTGTCAATAATTATTTGTTGCGTCAAGTAATTCATAAAATATGGACCCCTTAAGATAGTTATTTTATTTTAAAACTATGTACAATATGACTAAACCATTATGATGAACATCTAATCTACTACCATTCTTAAAGTTCCCATACATGTTCATACAGGTATATACTGTTTAGTCCATCAAACACATTTACACAAGAAACCAGTTATAAAAAACTAACAATAGAGCCTAGTTAAGCCAAGCAGTCGGTTTAAAAAAATAAAACCCTTTATCTAACTTCAGTGTTCTAAGTATTTCAAAGAAAATAAATAAGTGGGTTTTTTTTTTTTAATGTCAAAAAGGTAAAGCCATGAGATCAGCAGGGTGTATGCAAGTTATTAAAGCAGGAGGTGATCAGTTTAAATGAATGTAAAATGACTCTGATAGTTTTTTTATTCTTTGTCTTTGGCATGTGAATCTATAATGTACTTGTTATATAAAATGCCTGAAGTTGGTCTGTAGATGCCACTGAGAAAGACACTTGAAAAAAAATCTTACAAATCCACATAACAAGAATAACCTTTCATTCACATTTAAAAGAATATACGTTTCTTTCAGCAAAGTATCAGTTACAATGGAAATGATAATTCACTTGTTTAAAAGTATTAAGAAGTAGCTCTCAAAAAAAGTTACTATTTGATTCTTTAAGCAAACCGGATTGAGCACTTGCCATATGCCATTTATTCTGCTACCTTCGGAAATATCAAAGGTCACCCAAAGGCAGTGGACACCTAAAGGATTGAACAGGCCAGTAGGAGAGAAGATATTAATTCTTTGTTTGTTCACACATTTATGCATTTATATATACCTCATCTTGTACCAAATATGACTTAAGGCAATCTATAAAACCTCATGTACTATAAAATAAGTTAGAAGTAGATAAGAAAGTTATCATGAAGGATAATCAAGGACGGGGCATTAAAATATGGCTAGATATATAGGTTATTGCATAAAATACAGGCAATGGAACAGTATATACATGCTGAGGGATATACTGCATATGAACTGATATAATTCAGTATATGATTAAGTATAGTCCTAGAGGTATGCACATGGCACAATTTTAACAGATAAGAGAGTGAATGATTCTAAATATTTCTGAAAACACTTTCAGTCAGAGAGAGAGAGAATGAAGTGAGTTTTTTTTTTTTTCTTGAGTGTCTGAGTAAGAGAAATAGTTGTTCAGACAGGGTGAATTCGAGGCAAAGAGAAAAGCATGTGGCATGTGCAAAATTATGGAAGTATGTATAATTAAAATAACATGTATGTTTCTAAAATTAAAAAGATAAATGTGATGGAAGAAGCAAGTGATAGGAGTAAAATGTGCTGCATTTATCCAGTGGTAGAAAAGTTAATGATGCACATCAGTGAATACGTCTTCATATGTTGTGGTTTCGGGAAGGAATGTGAATTATTCCGCTTTCAGATATGCCACCTGCTTACTGTTGACTATAGAGGTGAGCTGATAGACCAACTCACCCATGGAGAATCTGAAGGCATTTCCTGAACACGACTGTATTCAGTTATTACCTCTGTATCCCAAAGTGATCCTCCAAATCTTTTAGAGCTGAAATGATGAGGAGAAGGGTCACAGGGCATTTGCAGAATTCTAATTCTCTCATGATTGCCTATAAGATTTTTTCCCAGCAGTATTATTTTAAAATGTTGCTGTGTTAGATAATCCTGATACCACAATTTTTTTTGTGTTTGAAGAAAAAGATGTCTCACTTTAAAGAAGAGAAGATAATAATTTTAAGTGACAGAGATATGATACAACACAATGTCTTTATGTGCCTGCGTTTTGTACCCTTCTTTTTTCCAACCAAATCTCTATCCTCATTGAATATTTTCCCCTATATAGGCTCTAATACATCAATAAGCCAAGTATTTTCCCAGACTTCAATCTCTTACTCCAGATTTAGTTTTTTATAGGCAGAAATACAGAACAACCCTCTAAGTACTTCTCTGATTGTGTCACTAGCCCATTCACAGGACTCACTTTTGCTCCTAGGGTAAGTTCTAACTGATTAGGTGGGCCTTTGCTATCTGGAACATACCCAAATAATTTTCTTAGATTATTCAAATTTTTACTCACCATGCTCATGACAAGTTTTTCTTACAGACATGATCTTTTCTTTCTTATTTTCCCTCTGCCATACCTCCAACATTGCACATACCACTCTCTACTTAAGGAAATCTGGAATATTCTTTGAGGTCTGGTTCCAATGTACATTCCTTTAAGACGTTATTCTAATTGCCCTCAATTGAAACAAACTCCAATTCTTTTGACTCCAATAGAAATTTCTCTCTGTCATCCTATTTGTGGCATTTTGTCTTTCTTTTAGAGTAGGTGGAGTATTTTATAGGTAGAAAAATGATTTGTGGTTGGTTACAGTGGCTCATGCCTGTAATCCCAGCACTTTGGGAGGCCAAGGCAGGCGGATCACCTGAGGTCAGGAGTTCAAGACCTACATGACCAACATGGCAAAACCTCATCTCTTCTAAAAAAAAAATACAAAAATTAGTTGAACATGGTGGCATACACCTATAATCCCAGCTACTCTGGAGGCTGAGGTAAGAGAATTTCTTGAACCTGGGAGAAGGAGGTTACAGTGAGCCAAGATCCTGCCATTATACTCCAACCTGGGTGACAGAGTGAGACCTTGTCTAAAAAAAAAAAAAAAAAATTGTACCTCTTAGTTTTCTTTCATTTCAACAATTACCCCCTCCCCAAATTTCATCTGCAGTGGCTGGCCAGGTGCCCTGTATACAGTAGTGTGTTTTTCATTAAAGTAAGTAAGGATACTAATCCATAAAACGAAGGCAAATAGCATCTCTGAAAACAGCTGCTTTGATGACAGATAACATGCAAGGCTTCCACTGCATTGCACGAGGGAGATCATTAGGAAGATATTGAAGATCTAGCTAAATGACAGTTCAAACAAATTAACCACCTACATGGGGCTGTAATGGATTTCATTTCCTGCCGTTGGCCACATGGAAAGAAAATGCCTCATACATAAAGCAGGCTACTTGTTGAAATGTTGAAAAAATGTCATAAGAACCTCGGCTGAGGCCACATAAGGAATCATGATCGATTATATTCTTCGTAGTTGATGACGTCATTTGTCTTTGTTGTTTACAAATGCAAAAACAAATTTAATAATTCTATTAGTAGTTTGTATATTACTCTTTGTGAGCTATAGTTCCATTATTTCATTTGTTTATATTAACAAATCAGTGAATGAAAAGAGGCTGGGCTCTTTGTTCCAATTATAGGTGGGGAGGCAAATCTTTAGTTTAGAAAAGCAAATTCCGGAATGTCACAAACTTACTGAGTTACAAAACCAAGTCTACAATGTAGAACATTATCTTCTAGGAGAGTGTTTCTCATTTTTAACATAAGAGCTTAATCTCTGATTTTGAGAAAACAACAACAAAAACAAAAACAAACAAAAATACCACTTGGGATGACTTCTAGAAGATTAGAGACCTCTTGCATTATAATACACAGTGATTTTTTTTTACCTTATTTGGAATGTACTGTGGTACCATATTGCACCAATTTAGGTAGGCTAAAGTATGTTTTCCAGAATTGCCTTCCATGCGTAATTCCTAGTTAATGTAGCTCATCTGAAACCTCATTTGACTTTATCAGACTTCCAGGGAGGCACATTTTAGCTCCATCTTGAAAGGCATCAGCATATCTTGCAGAACACCTTTAGCATCAAAGTTGGAGGATTGGAGGTACTGAAGACTGATGTGGGTTCCTCTCATCCTCAGGGATTCCACCTTGTGTTTGTGGGGTCTAGTTTGTCTTAGCACCTACCAACTTCATATCTATCTTCCCTTTTATACTTACTGGCCTGTGGAATTCAGAATGTATATAACAGTGTCACAGAGACTAATTAACCGGCTCACACCATGGCATTAGGTCAAATGTTTATACTAAATACCCTGTTTGATAAATATGTAAATATAAATACATATATATGTATTTAATATAATACATATAGAAAATATAATACAAAATCAGAGGAACGAATGTTTTTGTAATAATCTAGGGAGATCACCTGGAATGCCTCCCAGTACTCACATATCCCAAGATTAAAGTCAATTTAAAAAATTACAATGGCCCAAAGTAAGCAGTCCTGCTAATGGTCCAGATCCTTCAAGAATGACGATGTGGGGTATCCTATACAGCAAGGAACCATAACCAGCTGAGGTATTTGCTGAGGGTAATGGGAACATAGAATGGGTGGTAGATGAAGATAGTTATAAATCCCAATTAAGTTGATATGACCAGTTGTAGAAATGACCACTGCATTGGTCATGCAAAACTTTCCTTACTTTTCTATGAATGAATTTGTGTATATAGTAGCAATTTTTTCTCCTCACTATCTCCCATTTCCTTACTGTCTACAATAAAGTGAATTAATAGCAGCTCAATTTCATATCTCAGTACTTACATTTCAGAATATCAAAAGGGGAATGTGACTCAACTAAAAGAAAAATGAACATCAGTCCAAAATAGATGAAAAAAATGCATATACTCTTTTGGGGAGAGCGCTAGCATGCTTTTGGTTCTGAGGGATAGTTGCATTATGTTAGGTGAAAGTATGTGTTTGCTACTGTCTTTATTTAGAAGAATGGCCAAAAGAGGTGTACATGGAAGCTTAAAAAGAGGTGGACTGTGGTGGATTTGTGTTCTCTCAATAGCAAATCTGGGGCTACGTGATGAAGATTTCCAAGTTACTGGAAGAAACTGGAAACAAAAGGTATTTTGCATGAGTTTTAAAAGGTCTGCTGACTCAACAGGCAATCAGATACGTAAGATGGGTGTAAAGTGGTGAGAGTGAGGACAAACCCATCATCAGTGTCTGGATCCCTGATGAACTGAGACTCACACTGGTCTCTCAATATGTTCAAGCCTCGGACTTGAATAATTTGGTTGTTCTGCAGGAGTCCTTCATCAGAGTGATTAGTGGCACTTGTGACAAAAATCAGAGAAACTAAAAAAGAGTCTGTTGGAAACCTCGGTAACAGTTAGTCTGTCTCTTGCCTTACAATGACAAGGTTAGCCAGCTATCAGTGACAATGTGAGCAAGTTGCAACAGTGCCTAGGGCTTGTATATAACCCTCCCTGCGTAACAAGTATACTATTGTTGCTTCATTTCCCTTTCTGAGCTCAGCCTCGGTACCAGACACAAGGACAGAAGCCTTACATGTATTTTTAATCAGCTCCCACAATTGTATACCATCAGATACTTACAATCAAAGAGTGAGTGTGTGTATAACTCCTAGTGCTGCAGTTCCTTCTCTTGAATACTCATTGAGTCATAATTCAGAAACCATTAGACTCCACATGAGCAAGATTTGATGCCCGAATGGGAAACAAACTTTGCTTTTAAGCTGTGCTAATAATGATCATAACAATACGTAAAATTTACTGTGCTCTTGCCATGTGACAGACACTGTTCTAAATGTTCTATACTAACTCTAAAAAAATCACAATAGCCTTGGAGGTAGGTACTATTACTATCCTCATTTTAATTTTACAAGTCAGGCAACTAATGTTTATGGGATTTAAGTCACCCCTCCAAGGTCACATGGTTGATGTGGGGAGTCCACATCAATTGCCAGCTGTGATGTAAAGCCAGGGAGTCTGGCACCTTGAGAGCATGTTCTGACCACTGTGTTTTTCCACTTCCAGACCAACTCCCTAAATGAAGTTTATCCTGAACAATTTGATCTTAGATTTATTCCTGTGTTAGCTAGTCCTCTGGAGGAAGTGAGAATGAGATAATGGGAATATCTGTGTAGTTATCTGTGGCTTAGGAATTGTAAATTGATAAACTAATGTTAAAAGGAAAGGAAAAGAATTAAAAGAAGAGAAAATGGGAATAATTTTTGCACATTGAATATGCAGCCGTGAATAAGAATAATGAATGAATAAGCTAGTTTGACAAGTCTCAGTGAAAGTCAAAAACATTTTCTGCAGTGTGCAAAATATTTTATCAAGCAACACCTTGGCTTACAGTGCTAGACATCTGGCATAGAGGATGTGTTCTAACTTTATTTTGTCCTTTATATTGTCAGGATTTTAGAATCATAATTTTTTCTTCCATATTTAGCACATTAAAATAATCATATTCTATATTTAGACATATCAATTTGTTCCCTGATTTTATGATATAATTTAATTTAAGAAAATCACAGTAACTTAATTTTAAGTTCTGTGATCAAATTAACAAGATTTTATTTACCTAATGTCTTTGATTTTATTAAGGTAAAAGTTATATAACAAAAAAATTAACCATTTAAAAGTTAACATTTCAGTAGCATTTAGCACACTCACAATCTTGTCCAACAACAACCACTATCTAGTTCTAATATGTTTTGTTACCCCAAAAGGAAATTAAACAAAGTAATTGCTTATCACCTTTGAATTGTAAAGAATGTATGTATAATTTAGACACTTATGCCCAGGCTGGAGTGCAGTGGCATGATCATGGCTTACTGTAAGCTTGACCTTCTACCTTCTGGCCATATCTCAGCCTCCCAAGTAGCTAGGGATGGGTTTTGCCATGTTACCCAGGCTGGTCTCAAACTCATGTGCTCAAGGGATCCTCCTGCCTCAGCCCCCAAAGTGCTGGTATTATAGGCATAAGCCACTGTGCCTGGCCTAAAATAATTTTTATGTGGAGAATTCTAGTTGCTTTTTAAAGTCTACCAAAAATCTCCCATTCTGCATTCTTTTTTTTTGTCTATAACTTACTGATACTAGTATATTCTGCTAATCACTGATATTTTTTCACTTTGTTGTGTATATATCTTCCATGTCTATATCTACATAATATATATGTTATGAACAGCTATTAGCAAATTTATATATTAATATTTTATATATTTTAATTATACCTTAATGTTTGTATGTTGATATTTTAGTATTTCATGTATTTAATTTTAAGGTAGTCAAATATAATTATCTTTTTCTTTAAGTTTGGTACTTTCTAATTCTTGTTTTTAAATTTGTTTTTCTATACTGAGGTAATACAAAATATTTACCTCTAAAATGTCAAGGCTTTACTTTTGAAGATTTTACTTTGAAATTTATGTTGTATACAGTGTAAAATAGCAAAAAAAATTTTTTTCATAAGGGGAGCCAGTTGATTTGGAATCAATATTTAATTAGGCAACTCTTTTCTGTCTGACTTGTTATTCTACCTCTTTCATTTATCAATTGCTATCTACATGTCATTTTAGAGAGATCCATAAATTATCTAGTTCATCCCCTTTATTTTACAGGGTGAGCTAATAAAATCCAGGTTAGAGCACACAATGTAGAAATGAAAACCTTATTCTTGTCAATGATGGAGGGTGGGTAAGTGCCTGGGTCACAGTCTAATTCTTCCCAACGTATCTGCTCCTATAAAGGCAGGTAAGAGAACTTGCACCGGGGAACTTCCATTGATAAAGCCATCAAAACTTATGAGACTTATTCACTACCAGGAGAACATTCTGAGAAAAACCGCCCCCATGATTCAGTTATCTCTCGCTGACCGTGCACTTGATATATGAGGATTATTACAATTCAAGGTGAAATTTGTGTGGGGACACAGCCAAACCATATCAATGGGGTTTGCATTTTAGGTAGCTTGGCTCTAGTCCTGCTATCTTTAATTACCATGCTTTTAATTATCAATTTAAAAACAAGTGTTATTCCTAAAACTGATAGGTTAATTGTGTGTCATTTAAAGATACGAATAGATTTTTAAAAAAAGAAGAAAAACTTTGCTATAGTTCATTTAAAGAGAAAGGATAGTAGAATGGTTAAACAAATAACACTGTAGAACCATACTCCTCAGTTTCAAACCTGACATTTTTCATTTCTGGCTGGGTGAATTTGAGCCAGTGATGGACTTTTCCAGGCCTCAGTCAGTGAAATGTCATATTCATTATTCTTAACTTTTAGGGCTTTATGAAAATTACATGATGCGTCTGCTCACTAAAGAGGAAACAATTTCCTTTAGATTGTGTAAAAGATAAAAATCTAACAATAATATGTGTAAATCAGGAATAAACCCAAACAGACACTCCTACCAAATACCAAGCATATCAATTTTATATCTAGATCATTCTTTAGAATGAATATTTCTTGGAATGTGACTTGACTATTTGATTATCTTTTTCAGTGATGTGATTATTCATATACTTAACTAAAACATCTTTAAGATTTAAAAACAATCTTAAATAAAATGGATAAGGTTCATATCAGAGGATAAATCAATGGTCCTTTGGTTTGCATGTGTCCCCCAAAGTTTATGTACTATAAGATTGATCCCCAATGCAGCATTGTTGGGACATGGGATATTTAAGAGGTGATAAGGCTATGAAGACTCTTGTATTAGTCCATTTCACACTGTTATAAAGGATACCCAAGACTGGGTAATTTATAAAGAAAAGAAGTCTAACTGACTCACAGTTCTGCATGGCTGGGGAGGTCTCAGGAAACTTACCATCATGGTGGAAGGGGAAGCAGTCACATTGTTCAGAAGATGGCAGGAAAGAGAAGAATGTTTGCAGAAAGAACTGTCAAACACTTACAAAACCATCAAATCTTATGAGAACTCACTCACTGTCATGAGAACAGAAACTGCCCCCATGATCCAATCTCCTCCCACTGGGTTTCTCCCTTGACGTGGGAATTATGGGGATTACAATTTAAGATGAGATTTGAGTGGAGACACAGCCAAACCATATCAGCTCTGCCCTTATGAATGGATTGCCATTATTATGAAATTTGGGCTTGCTTATCTTAGGATTGGGTTTTTCATAAAAAGATTTGGCCCCTGTTCTCTCTCTCTCTCATTCTTGTTCTTTCTTTGCTCTTCTGCCATGGCATGATGCAGCAAGAAGAGCTTTACCAGATTCTAGCCCCCCAATCTTTGACTTTCCAGCCTCTAAGAGCATGAGCCAGTAAATTTCTGTTTGTTTGTTATAAATTACCCAGTCTGTAGGGTTCTGTTGTAGCAGCACAAAATGGAGACAAATGGTCAGGTAACATTGAAAGATGCCCATGCTTCCTAGGAAATAGGATCATTTATATTTTGTAAAATAATACATTATAATATCATATAAAAATTAAAGATCTGGCAATAATATGTACAGTTATGAATGAAACCACTAATGTTTATTCTTTGATGTAGCAGATAATAGTAAATATAATTAGATCAATTTGATGATATGTAGTAAAATTAAAGATGTGAAAACAATTTTCAGAGAAACATTCATGTGATTAAAAAGACATGCACAAAAGAGAACATTGCTATATTATGATAAAAGAAAATCTGAATGTTCAATAACAAACAGATGAATGAATTATAATATATAAATATAATTTGTATATATAAATTATATCCATAATTTAATATACTATAGGGTACTTTAAATGAATCAACTATATTATACATATCAACAAAGATAAACATTAGGGAATGTGAAGATCATGGTGAAAAGTAAGTTGCAGAAAAATATGTATAGGACATAGCACTTATATAAAGCCGAAAGCATACAAAGTAATATTGTTCCTACTCAATAGGGCAAATACATGGTAAATATATGCAACCATGAAGGTTATTGACAAATGAAAAATTAAGCATATTGGGTACCTTTTCAGATAGGCCATGGAATGCAAGATGAGCATGAGAGGCTTCAACACCACCTATGTATTATGTATCACTTAAAAATTATTTTTGCTAACATGATGATAAAGTGGCTGAATTTTATCAGAGAAGGTGTCTACATAGGTATTTGTTGTGATAGTCTTTCTACAATTAAGATTCATTGGATGTTTGCATCCCCAGGTTTCTAGCCAGTTCCAATAATTACTAAGTTTTGAGTCATTTTTTAGGCTTTCTACTGCAGGTAATTCAGATTTTCATTAAAAATAAAGAAGGCAATAAAATAAAAAAAAAATAAAAAATAAGTAAAAAAAATACAAAAAATAAAGAAGGCATGGTTTGTGCCAAAGCTGAAACAGGTTTAAGTGACATTATTTTTAAATTCATTTAGGCACCCTGATTCCGTTCATTCAGGAGATTTATATCTATATATGCCACCTGCAAATGTGACTGCCCTTTTCTAATTCAGAAGACATTTATCTTGACTAGTCTATTTCACCTATAGATGAATGCTTGATTTAACATTTATGTAATTAATTAGGTGTGTCTGCTTGCTGCTACATTCTTAATGAAACTTTGCAACTTCTCAACTACATCCAAACCTATTACCTTTTAAGAACCTAAATATTTTCCCAGTATAAACAATTTCCCGTCATAGGAGCTTTAAGTAATATTTTAACATAAAATATACAGTTAACACAGGGATATCTAAAGTGATTTTCTATACACATCCTAATGTGAATGTCTTTATAAAGTGAAATATCTTTTTGTTATGGAAATTAATCTTTGTAAATATAAAATATCTCTTTATTGTCTTTCTAAATCTTTTCCATTAAATTCAAGTGAATGTTAACTCGTTTTTTCAGCAGAATATTTTCAGAGTTATTTGTTATTTATAAAAAATATTTGCTTAGGTGGCTCACGCCTGTAATGCCAGCACTTTGGGAGGCCAAGGCAGGTGGATCATGTGGTCAGGAGATCTAGATCATCCTGGCTAACCGGGTGAAACCCGGTTTCTACTAAAAATGCAAAAATTTAACCAGGTGTGGTGGCGGGCTCCTGTAGTCCCAGCTACTTGGGAGGCTGAGGCAGAAGAATCACTTGAACCTGGAGGACAGAGGTTGCAGTGAGCCGAGATTGTGCTACTGCACTCCAGCTTGGGTGACACAGTGAGACTCCATCTCAAAAAAAAAAAAAAAAAAAAAAAAATTTGCTTAAGGTTTAGCATTTTGGGGAAGTTATGTAACAGCTATCAAATGAAGGTATTCTGTAAGTTCTTATAAAATCAATACTCTAATGATATAAGTAGGTCTTTAAAGAGATTATAAAATCAAAGAACAATTACTTGATGTCTGTTAACAATCTAACTAGTCTAACATTTTATGCCAAACAATCAAGAACATATACCTATTTAAGATATTCAGTGTATACTCTATGATATATTATTAAACATATAAATAACATTTCAGAATATTTTAGAATACCAAGTATATCATACATAAACATAGCATCAAATTTAGTTTTATAGGAAACAATTTTTAGCTGTATAATTATATAGTACTGATGTAATATGTAATTCGTTTTAGCGTGACAGACCCCCAGGTCTTCAGTAAGCTCCAAACTGCCAGGGAGAACATATGAGTAAGAAACTAGACAGGGATGCTTAATTTTTAAAATGAAGAACTTGGTCTAAATATTTTAGAGTGTTTCCCATTTTAGCAAAACAGAAATTGATTGTATATATACTTGTGTCAGTTCTCCAGATTTTTTCACTTGGAATTTACATCTTTGCAACCCTGAAGCCCTGTTTCAGTCCTTTCTTTTTCACTAAATGTTCCAAAACCTTTTTCCTATAGTTGCTGCATAATTTCTTAAAGAGCTTAGGCGCTTTCAAGGGGAAAGGAGCTAAGTGAATAGATTAATGAGGGGCTGTTTGTGAAATTCTTAGAGTTCCTTCACTGGCAGGTGTGATAAATTACAACACATTGTTATTGTGATGATCATGCAGCAAACCATTATTAGTGCTTAAGGTAGACTGTCTCATTATACAAACACTGCTTGAATTTGAACATACTTTAGCGGAAAATGTAAAACGTTAACACAATTCCAACGAAATAGTCATTTCTCTAGTAGAAATTAGGCTTTCATTTGGAAGTATTGGCCATCTTTACTATCACATGGTTCAGTTATATGTTACTTATGTATATGGAAACCTAAACCAAAGTCTCATGTACACTGGAAATTAACCCTTAAAGATTTCTGTGTGTAATTATCTATTTTTCTTGGAATTTTTAGATATGACATGTTCCTTAAATAAAACCTCTGCTAGAATAACATAACTCGAAGTGTTTAAGAGCAGATAAATGACACAGTTAGATATTCAGAAGTTTTATAAAAAATAAATCATGTGAATAAACAATGTGTTTGGTATAAATGTTATATTGTCATTGTCCTTTTATGAATCAAAATGACTTTATTCCAGTGTGGGCAACATGGCAAAATCCCATCTCTACAAATAATATGAAAATTAGTTGGGCATGATGGCACACCCCTATAGTCCCGGCTACTCGGGACTGAGGTGGGAGACTCACGACTGCAGTGAGCTGTGCTCATGCCACTGCACTCTAGCCTGGGCGGGAGAGTAAGAATCTGTCTCAAAAAATAAAATAGAATAAATAAAATGGCTTAATAGTCTGGTTCTAAAAACCATTGTGTACCAAATAGAGAAATTCTAGTTTTTAGCTTCATTCATTTAATTATTGTTAAAAATATCAGAGATTATCTTTGCCCTTTTAAAAATAAATTCTACACAACACAGACTAATTGAATAAATGCCATGCTAATTTATACCCAAATCTGTTATTCTTCTACTCTGTATCTCAACTGACACAGTATATGAATACTTCCCATCATCTCCAGTGCTCCAGTCCAAGACTTCAATTATTTCTTATCTGGGATTGTTAAAGTTGTTTAACTGGTCTTCTTGCTTCAATCCCTGAACTCCTACTTTCGTTATCCAAAGACATCAGTGCAAACTTTTAAAAATGTAATTTGAATCGGTTATGTTCTTAATTAAAACACTCCAACGAATTCTCATTATAAATAGAAAGAATATTTTCTTTACGGCCTCCAAAGCAAGCCTGATCTTGTTTCTGGCATCTTTTCAAACTAATCTTTCACTGCTTCTTTCATCTGATCTGGCTTCAGACACACTGGACTGACTTTTTTCTATCCATTGAAAATTCCAGGCTGGTTTTGGTTTTAGAATCTTTACCCTTATTATTGACTTTGTCTGGGATGGTCCCTTTCCTATTTTAAGTATGCCTTGTCTCCGTTTTTATATTCTAAAAATCAAAAACAAAACTGAACTAACAAAGTTTTTCTCTTCACAATATGTTATTACTAGCTGGACTTTTGATTTTTTTCTGGTTTCCATTTTATAGGAAAACAGATGTTTCTGAACAGGTGTAAGTGGGTGGATTCGAAAAGCTAAAAACGTTGAAAGCTTTTATTTCTCCTTTGTTTTTAGAAAAGAAAGAGAAGACAGGATATTATAATATCCATTCTTTTAAAAGTCTTTATTGGCACTTGCTTTTATGTTCTGCTATTTTAATTTTTCTCCTCTTAAGCTAGTTGACCAAATAAATAAATAACAATAAAATGCAATTTCATTTTTATTTTCTTCTTCAAAATTCAACTAGCCCAGAGGGAAAATACCCAGTTGTCCAGTGGTCTTTGTAATAACTTCCCACAACCTATCCCATCTGTCCTTTTATTTTCATCCCTTATTCTAGTTCAGGCCCTCATTATTTCGTGCTTTTGTTCTTTTTCACAGAAAATTCCTATATTAACTCCATAACTGGATTTTTTTTGTCTCACTAGAGTATCTCATAAATAATGGTTCCAAAGAAATGTTTTAAATAGCAGATTTAATCAGATAGGTGGACTGGAATAAACCCCGAACCCCAAATTAGGATACCTGTTTTTAAACAATTTCTTGCACTTTCTAGCTGTTTTACCTTTTCATCTTATTTATCTTTTCGAATATCTATTTCCTCAATTTTACAATCTTATTCTCTGATGTATTGCAAGACTTAAACAAGATTATGCATATTACATTTTAACTTGATGCCTGATATTAAATAAACATTTTAAGATCGCTGTTTAATGTTTCTTCCCCAAGCAAAACCATAAATAGCTTCCCATCATCAAGAGAACAAATTCCAAATGTTTAGCAATGGCATTCAAATCATGCCACAAAGTGGAACCAACATGTTCATTCAGTGAACTTGCCCTGATGTATTCAGTCGTTTAGAAAGTTGGACATTGTTTTTGTACATGCTTTGCATTCTCATTCCTTTTTGTCATTTCTTGCTTACATTCTTTTATCTGGAATGCCTTTATACATCTTTATTTACTGGTTGGAATGTTGCTTATTTACCTTTTCCTGAAAACTTTCCAGACTTTCAAAGTGCCATGAGACCAAATGTAATAACAGTTTATATTTCTGTGTCAAAAATTTTGATTAAACCAATTTATTAATGTTTTTTATAATGGTTAATAGTATTTGTGTTCTAAGTAAACTTTTCTTAACCTCTCTATAAATTTTATAATTTTAGGATTTACATCTAAGTCTGTAATCAATTTTCAGTGTATGATATGAGATACGAATTTCTTATCTTACTTTCATTTAGAAATTTAGTTGTTCTAGCAAAATTTATTGAAAAGGATTTTCTTTCTCTATTGAATTGTCTTAGAGCCTTTGTAAAAGAAAAAAATAAATTATATATGTGTGGGTCCATGTCTGAACTTGTGACTTTGATTTCATCCCTCTATATCTTTAAACTTTTGCCACTCCCAAAGCATCTTGATTTCTGTAAGCTTTGTTTTGTCTTGAAATCAAGTATGCTAATTATTCTAACTTTGTTCTTCTTTCTCCAAATGGAAGGAGGTAGAAGGAAAGTCTGGTACTTGGCCTGTCTTAATCAGCATTATATCTTGTACATATAAAGGAGTTTATGATATGTATTAATATTTATTGAATAAATACAAAATCATAAGTATTTACACTTCATTTATTTTAATATATATTTACATTATATGATTTCAATAAAATATAGAAAATTATTAACAATAACTATAACCTCTAAGTATATTTGCAGTACTTTTATGTATATCCTCATTTTTCACCAGTGAGTATGCATTACATTTTATTAAGGAGATATTTTTTAAGAGTTAAATATGTGGTATGATAAATATATTTTAAAATTGCTAACTATCCAAAGAAAAAACTTATAGGTAATAAAACTACAAGTTAACAGTAGCTAGCCATGAGTGGTGAAGTATAGATTTCTTTTTTTTAATTGTACTTTAGGTTCTGGGGTACATGTGCAGATCATGCAGGGTTGTTGCATAGGTACATACCTGACAAGGTGGTTTGCCACCTCCATCCCCCCATCACCTATATCTGGATTTTTCTCTATGTTATCCCTCCCCAACCTCCCCACCCCGCACTGTCCCTCCCCTAACCCCAGTGTGTGATTCTCCCCTCCCTGTGTCCATGTGTTCTCATTGTTCAACACCCACCTATGAGTGAGAACATGGTGTGTTTGGTTTTCTATTCTTGTGTCAGTTTGTTGAGAATGATGGATTCCAGATTCATCCATGTCCCTACAAAGGACACAAACTTATCCTTTTTTATGGCTGCATAATATTCCATGGTGTATATGTGTCACATTTTCCTTGTCCAGGCTATCATTGATGGGCAATTGGGTTGGTTCCAGGTTTTTGCTATTGTAAACAGTGCCACAATGAACATACTTGTGCATGTATCTTTAAAATAGAACTATTTATAATCCTTTGGGTACATACCCAGTAATGGGATTGCTGGGTCAAATGATATTTCTATTTCTAGATCCTTGAAGAATCGCCACACTGTCTTCCACAATGGTTGAACTAACTTACACTTCCACCAACAGTGTAAAAGTGTTCCTGTTTCTCCACATCTTCTCCAGCATCTGTTGTCTCCAGATTTTTTTAACGATCGACATTCTAACTGGCGTGAGATGGTAGCTGAATGTGGTTTTTATTTGCATTTCTCTAATGACCATTGTGATGAGGAGCATTTTTTCATATGTTTGTTGGCCACATAAATGTCTTCTTTTGAAAAGTGTCTGTTCATTTCTTTTGCTCACTTTTTGATGGGTTGTTTGTTTTCTTCTTGTAAATTTGTTTTACTTTGGGTAGCTTGTAGAAAATTTTTCCCATTCTGTTGTTTACCTGTTCACTCTAATGATTTTTTTTTTTCTGTGCAGAAGCTCTTAAGTTTAATTAGATCCTGTTTGTCTATTTTGGCTTTCGTTGTAATTGCTTTTGGTGTTTTAGTCATGAAGCTCTTGCCTATGGCTATGTCCTAAATTGTATTGCCTAGGTTTTCTTCTAGGGTCTTTATGGTGTTAGGTCTTATGTTTAAATCTTTAATCCATCTAGAGTTAATTTTTGTGTAAGGTGTAAGGAATGGGTCCAGGTTCAGCTTTTCTGCACATGGTTAGCCAGTTTTCTCAACACCATTTATTAAACAGGGACTCCTTTCCCCATTGCTTGTTTTTGTCAGGTTTGTCAAAGATCAGATGGTTGTCAATGTGTGGTGTTGCTTCTGAGGCCTCTGTTCTGTTCCATTGTTCTATATCTCTGTTTTGGTATTAGTACCATGCTGTTTTGATTACCGTAGCCTTGTAGTATAGTTTGAAGTCAGGTAGCATGATGCCTCCAGCTTAACTCTTTTTGCTTAGGATTGTCATGGCTATGTGGGCTCTCTTTTGGTTCCATATGAAGTTTAAGGTGGTCTTTTCCAGCTGTGTGAAAAAAGTCAATGGTATCTTGATGGGGATAGCATTGAATCTATAAATTACTTTGGGCAATATGGCCATTTTCATGATATTGATTCTTCCTGATCATGAGCATGGAATGTTTTTCCATCTGTTTGTGTCTTCTTTTATTTCCTTGAACAGTGGTTTGTAGTTCTCCTTGAAGAGGTCCTTGATGTCCTTTGTTAGTTGTATTCTTAGGTATTTTATTCTCTTTGTAGCATTGTGAATGGGTGTTCACTCATGATTTGGCTCTCTGTCTGTTATTGGTGTATATGAATGCTTGTGGTTTTTGCACACTGATTTTGTATTGTGAGACTTTGCTGAAGTTGCTTATCATCTTAAGGAGATTATGGGCTGAGATAATGGGGTCTTCTAAATATGCAATCATGTCATCTGCAAATAGAGACAATCTGACTTCTTTTCCCAATTGAATATGCTTTATTTATTTTTTTTGTCTCACTGCTCTGGGTAGAACTTCCAATACTAGGTTGAATAGGAATGGTGAGAGAAGGTACTCTTGTCTAGTGCCAGTTTTCAAAGGGAAGCTCCCAGTTTTTGCCCATTCAATATGATATTGGCTGTGGGTTTGTCATAAACAGCTTTTATTATTTTGAGATACGTTCCATCAATACCTAGTTTGTTAAGAGTTTTTAGCACAAAGGGCTGTTAAATTTTGCTGAAGGCCTTCTCTAGGTCTATTGAGATAATCATGTCGTTTTTGTCTTTGGTTCTGTTTACGTGATGGATTATGTTTATGGATTTGCGTATGTTGAATGAGGCTTGCATCTCCGGGATGAAGCCTACTTGAATGTGATGGATAAGCTTTTTGATGTGCTGTTGCATTCAGTTTGCCAGTATTTTATTAAAGATTTTTGCATCAATGTTCATCATGGATGTTGGCCTGAAATTTTCTTTTTTAGTTGTATCTCTGCAAGGTTTTGGTATCAGAAAGATGTTGGTCTCATAAAATGAGTTAGGGAGAATTCCTTCTTGTTGTATTGTTTGGAATCAATTCAGAAGGAATTGTCCCAGCTCCTCTTGGTATGTCTGGTAGAATTCGGCTGTGAACCTGTGTGGACCTGAACTTTTTTTGGTTGGTAAGCTATTAATTGCTGCCTCTACTTTTGACCTTGTTACTGGCCTGTTCAGGGATTCAACTTCTTCCTGGTTTAGTCTTAGGAGGGTGTAAGTATCCAGAAATTTATCTATTTCTTTTAGATTTCCTGGTTTATGTGCACTGAGTTGTTTGTAGTATTCTCTGATGGTAGTTTGTGTTTCTGTGGAATTGGTAGTTATTTCCCCTTTGTCATTTTTTATTGCATCTGTTTGATTCTTCTCTCTTTTCTTTTTTATCAGTCTGGTTAGTTATCAACCTATTTTGTCGATCTTTTCAAAAAACCAGCTGCTGGATTTATTGACTTTTTGAAGGGCTTTTTTTTTTTCTCCAGCTCCTTCAGTTTTGCTCTGATTTTAGTTATTTTTTGTCTTCTGCTAACTTTTGAATTGTTTGTTCTTGCTCCTCCTCTAGCTTTTATAATTTTGATGATAGGATGTCAATTTTAGATCTTTCCTGACTTCTCATATGGACATTTAGTGCTATAAATTTTCCTCTGGACACTACTTTAAATGTGTCCCAGAGATTTAGCTATGTTGTGTCTTCATCTCATTGGTTTCATAGAACATCTTTATTTCTGCCTCCCTTTTCATTATTTATCCAATAGTCATTCAGGAGCAGGTTGCTCAGTTTCCATGTAGTTGTGTGATTTTGAGTGAATTTCTTAATCCTGAGTACTAATTTGATTGCACTGTGGTCTGAGAGACTGTTTGTTATGATTTCCATTCTTTTGTGTTTGCTGAGGAGTGATTTACTTCCACTTATGTGGTCAATTGTAGAGTAAATGTGATGTGGTGATGAGAAGAATATATATTCTGTGGATTTGGAGTGGAGAGCTTTGTAGATGTCTATTGGGTCTGCTTGGTCCAATTCTAAGTTCAAGTCCTGGGTATCCTTGTTAATTTTCTGTCTTGTTGATCTGTCTAATGTTAACAGTAGAGTGTTAAAGTCTCCCAGTATTATTGTGTGGGACTGTAAGTCTCCTTGTAGGTCATTAAGAACTTGCTTTATGTATCTGGGTGCTCCTGTTTTCGGTGTGTATATATTTAGGATAATTAGCTCTTCTTGTTGCATTGATCCTTTTACCATTATGTAATGCCCTTCTTTGTCTCCTTTGATTGTTGTTGGTTTAAAGTCTGTTTTATCAGAGACTAGGATTGCAAGCCCTGATTTTTTTTTTCTCTCCATTTGGTTAATCTTCCTTTATCCCTTTATTTTGAGTCTCTGCGTGTCTTTGCGTGTGAGGTGGGTCTTCTGAATACAACACACCAATGGGTCTTGACTTTTTATCCAATTTGCAAGTCTGTGTCTTTTGCTTAGTGCATTTAGCCCATTTACATTTAAGGTTAATATTGTTATGTGTGAATTTGATCCTGCCATTTTGATAATAGCTGGTTGTTTTGCCCCTTAGTTGATGCAATTTCTTCATTGTATCAATGGTCTTTAACATTTGGTATATTTTTGCAGTGGCTGGTATTGGTTATTGCTTTCCATGTTTAGTGTTTCCTTCAGGAGCTCTTGCAAGACAGGCCTGGTGATGATGAAATCTCTCAGAAATTGCTTGTCCATAAAAGAATTTTATTTCTCCTTCAGTTATGAAGGTTATCTTGCCTAGATATGAAATTCTGGATTGAAAATTCTTTTCTTTAAGAATATTGAATATTGGCCCCCACTCTCTTCTGGCTTGTAGGGTTTCTGCCAAGAGATCTGCTGTGAGTCTGATGGGCTTCCCCTTGTGGGTGACCGAGCCTTTCTCTCTGGCTGCTCTTAGCATTTTTTCCTTCATTTCAACCCTGGTGAATCTGACAATTATGTGCCTTGGGGTTGCTTATCTTAAGGAATATCTTTGTGTTGTTTTCTATATTTCCTGGATTTGAATGTTGATCTGCCTTGCTAGGTTGGGGAAGTTCTCCTGGATAATATCCTGGAGAGTGTTTTCCAGCTTGGATTCATTCTCCTCATCACATTCAGGTACAGTGATCAAACATAGACTAGGTCTTTTCACATAATCCCATATTTTTTGGAGGATTTGTTCATTTCTTTTGACTCCTTTTTCTCGAATCTTGCCTTCTCATTTTATTTCATTGAGTTGATCGTCAATCTCTGGTATCCTTTCTTCTGATTGGTCGATTCGGCTATTGAAACTTATGCTTCATTAAGTTTTCGTGCTGTGTTTTTCAGCTCCATCATGTCGTTTGTGTTCTTCTCTAAGCTGGTTATTCTAGTTAGCATTTTGTTTAAACTTTTTTTCAAGGCTCTTAGTTTCTTTGCATTGGGTTAGAACATGTTCCTTTAGTTCAGAGAAGTTTGTTATTACCCACCTTCTGAAGCCTGCTTCTGTCAAGTCATCCAACTCATTCTCCATCCAGTTTTGTTCCCTTGCTGATGAGGAGTGGTGATCCCTTGGAGGAGGAGAGGCATTCAGGTTTTTGGTGATTTCATCCTTTTTGCACTTGTTTCTTCCCATCTTCATTGATTTATCTACCTTTACCTTCATTGATTTATCTACCTATCTTACCTTTGTAAGTCCCTGATGTGCTGCTGCCCTTTTTTCAGAGATGCTCTGACCATCAAGGAAGCAGTCTAGTCACAGTCTGCTCTACCTTTGGTCTTTGAAGTTGGGACTTTTGGGTAGGGGGTCTGAGTGAACATCCTTTCTGTTGATGTTGAAGCTATTTCTTTCTGTTTTTTAGTTTTCCTTCTAACAGTCAGGCCCCTCTGCTCCAGGACTGCTGGAGGTCCACTAGAGACACTGCTTTCCTGGGATTCACCTGTGGGAGCTGCAGAACAGTAAGGGTTGCTGCCTTTTTCTTCTTCTGGTATCTTCATCCCACAAGGGTACCCACCAGATGTCAGCCAGAACTCTCTTTTATGAGACAATTTTTTGGTTATACAGAGGTCAGGGAGGGACCTGAGGAGGCAGTCTGTCCCTTATCAGAGCTCACGTGCTGTGCTGGGAGCTCCATTGTTCCATTCAGAGCTGTTGGGCAGGGATGTTTAAGTCTGCTCCAGCGGAACTCACAACCATCTCTTTTCCCAGGTGTTCTGTTGGGAGAAGGTGGGGCTTTATTTGTAAGTCCCTGATGTGCTGCTGCCTTTTTTCAGAGATGCTCTGACCATCAAGGAAGCAGTCTAGTCACAGGCTGCTTTGCCTAACTGCTGTGTAAACTTCCTTGCAGTTTTGTTTACACAGATAAAGTTAGAACTGCCTTGGTAATGGCGGACTGCCTCAGTAATGGAAGACTGCCTAGGTAATGGCAGATTGCCTGGGTAATGGTGGACTGCCTTGGTAAAGGCAGATGCCCTTCCCTCCTCAGAGCTCGACCATCCCAGGTCAAGCTCAAACTGCTATGCTGGCTGCTAAACAATCAAGCCAGTGCATTTCAGATTGCTAGTCTTTATGGAAATGGGACTTGCCAAGCCAGATCACCTGGCTTCCTGCTTTCAGCTCCCTCTTATCAGGTGAATGGGTGGCTCTGTCTCCTAGGAGTTCCAGGTGCCAGTTAAAACAACTGCCCAGATTGTGCAGGTTTTTGTGCCGGAAACCTGCACCAATGGCTGAAACCACTGGCTGGAAACCCACAGGGCTTGTTGACTGGCAGGTGGGAAACTCCTGGTCTATGGGCTGTAAAGACCATGGGAGAAGTGCAGTATCTCAACTGGAGTGGCGGAGTGGCTGGAAAAGCTCCCAATGGCCTCTGTTTGGTAGGATGGGGGAGTCCTCCAGTTTGTTACACTTCCCAAGTGAGGCAGCACCCCACCCTGCCTCAGCTCATCCTCCTTAGGCTACACCCACTGTCCAACCTGTTCCATTGAGATGTACCTGGTACCTTTGTTGGAAATGCAGAGATCACTCACCCTCTCTGTCACTCTCACTGGGTACTGTGCTCTGGAGCTGTTCCTATTCAGCCATCTTGGCCACTACCCCAGTATAACTAATTTCTGCCTTTAGTTTTACTGATATAATATCATTTTCTTTGTTCAGTATTTTTTATTGAACCTTAGGTCTTCCTTTGTAATTAATTTTCTTTTTTAATAATATCTCTAGAAGTTCTCTTAATTAGAGTTTATTGGTATATATGTTTTTACTTTGTGTGTGTCTAAAAACACTTTTATTTTACCCTCATTACTGAAAGATAATGGCACTGGGTATAGATTTTCCAAAATTACTTTTTAAATATTTTTTGCTCATCACTGTAATGATATAATCACATTATCTTCTGAATTTTAGTGTTGCCAATATATAATTATAGATCTTTTACAGTTAGTTTTTATATTTTGTCACTGACTGCATCTTTTTCTTTCTTTCTTTCTTTCTTTTTTTTTTTTTACTTTGGGCTGTGTCGTACATGTGCACATCCTGCATCTTGCAGGATTGTTGCGTAGGTACATACATGCCATAGTGGTTTTCTGTCTCCATACCCCAGTCTAAAAAGAACTATAGCAGATTTACAAGAAATACACAAACAAATCCATTCAAAAGTAGGCAAAGGATATCAACAGACACTTTTCAAAAGAAGACATATATGTGGCCAACAAACATATGAAAAAATGCACTGACTGCTTTAGGTTTTGTCTTTAATATTTTGCTATGTTTTAATTTCAATTAAAACATTAAAAAAATATTTATGTTACCAGTTTGAGTAATTTTTTTTTTCTGTCAGTCATCAAACTTTCTGCTATGTTTTTTAATTATTGCTTTTTCTCTCTACTCCCCCACCCTTTCCCCCCGCACCAAAGACAGGGCCTTGCTTTGTCACCCAGGCTGGAGTGGTGCAGTGGTGCCATCATAGCTCAATGCAGCCTCAAATTTTTGGGTGCAAGCGATCCTCCAGCCTCAGCTTCCTGAGTAGCTGGAAATGTAGGTGTGTTCCATGTCCATCTTATTTTTATTTTTGCAGACACAGAGTCTCACTAAGTTTCTGAGGCTGATTTTAGGCTCCTGGCCTCAAGCGATCTTCACTTCTAAGCCTCCTAAAGCATAAAATATTCTAAAAATAGATTATGTTAAATTTTCTTACCTTACAGTTACTTTATTCAAAATATAACTTCTCATATTTTTATGTAGTTTCTGTTTTGCAGTTGGTTTAATTACTTTATTACTATTCAACATTTTACTCATGGAGGATAGATCTTAATGTTTCTACTGTACTGCATTTTTTGTGCATTGAGTTTCTAAATACTGTTATTACATTAATATCTACATTTTACATTTTATTATTTTTCAGATATAGTTGGCCTTTTCAAAGAATTTTTAAAACTTGTATTCAACATATCAACATTATATTTTTGTCTGATAATTCTAATACTTGCAGACTTTATGGGTTTAACATTTCCTTATTTTTCTGCTAATTCACATGGAGAGAAATGTTTAAATATTTTCCTTTTATTTATACATATATTAATTTTAGGCTTATCATATAACTTAGAATTTTGTGTGAATCCTTTGAGACTTGTTTTGAAAATACACATTCTTCTGGATTTTTTTAAAAAAACATTTTCTAGGAGTCTGAGAGGAATACCAACCTGGAACCACTTTTAAAAGAAATTTTCAACTCGGAGATTTTTTTGTCCCAAAGGTGGTGGTAAATCTGTCCCAACTTACATAAATGCAAGCTTGCTGTTAAGAATTCTCAAAGAAATTTGTGGTAACATGGATGAACCTGGAGGAGGATGTTATGTTAAATGACATAATCCAGGCCCAGATAGACAGAAACACTGCGTGAAATTACTCATATATGAATCTAAAAAAGTTGCTGTCATACAAGTGTAGACAGTAGAGGCCAGTCATGCCTGTAATCCCAGCATTTTGGGAGGCCGACTGAGGTAGGTGGATCACCTGAGTTTAGGAGTTGGAGACCAGCCTGGCCAACATGGTAACATCCCATCTCTACTAAAAATACAAAAATTAGCTGGGCCTGGTGGAACATACCTGTAATCCCAGTTACTTGAGAAGCTGAGGCAGGAGAATTGCTTGAACCCACGACGAGGAGTTTGCAGTGAGCTGAGATCGCTCCATTGTACTCCAGCCTGGAGGACTGAGTGAGACTCCGTCTCAAAAAAAAAAAAAAAAAAAAAAAAAAAAAAAAAAAAAAAAAAAAAGAAGTTGCGGGGAAGAGGGAGCAGTTGCTCAATATGTACAAAGTTGCAGTAAGACAGGAAGAATAAGTTATGGTGTTCTAGTACAGAGTAGGGTGACTATCGCTAATAATGCAATAATGTGTTGTATATTTCAAGATAAGCAGGAGATAGGATTTTGAATATTATCACCACAAAGAAATGATAATTAAAATGACAGATATGCTAATTATCTTTATTTGATTATTGTTCAATGTATACATGCAATGAAACATCAAACTGTACCACATAAATATGTACAATTATCATGTGTCAATTATAAACAAAATAATACTTAAAGAATTTCCATAGTAGACATTTTATTTTTTGTTCAGCTCCACTTGGAATCAGAGAAGGGGAAATATCTCTCTTCTCTCCAGTCAGGTTTTAACCTACTTTGACTTGTGATTGTTCAGAAGTCCTGTTTTTCTCCAAATTTCTCTTAACTGAGCTGCCATTCTGCTAGCACCCTAGTCTGACTGACTATAATAGAGGCTTTCATGTTATCAGGGATAGATAATTGATTCCAGGTTAATGCAATCTCCAGTACTCACAGAATTCTCTCCTATTCTGTATATGGATTTTTGTTGCTTTTACATTTTATTCATCAAAATAGTTGTATGGTTATGGGAAGTGATTCAATCAATGTTTAGTTTGCCATATTGCAAAGTAATGGAAGTCCTTGTATTTTTTATATGTTTAGTTTATAAATTGTTGAGCATACTCTATATGTGGTGTTTAAGACTAACCAACACAAATAGTAACAGATCAAAACATTTATACAATGGCATGTAATATCTGACTTTGGATAGGTTGTCTTAATCAACCAAAGTCAGATATTGTGTGCTATCATGTAAATGTAAATTATGTAATTTTTATAAAATTAAAGAAATTAGTACAATAAAACACATGTTACTGTGTTTTACAGATGGAGAAAAGCATTATTAAGTTTCTTCACAGTGACAATGGCTATTTTGTCCTTTATTCACCTTTATTTTCAAAGTAAACTAAAAAACTTTATAAATGTTCCTGGCATATTATCTTGATAATTATCACCAATAATTATCCTGATTTTTAACACAACCAATGCTACAGATGCTGGCATACAAAAACTTCATATATAACTTTGTTCATTAAATATAGTATAAGATTGATAATATCTGCATAGCAGAACTAAGGATGCTACTTATTTCTTACAAAAATTTGTTAGAATATACCTAGACTTGGTTTATTTATTTTTCTGGAACATGAAGATTTCTGAGGCCGAAACAATAATTTTGTATGCTTAATGAATACTATTTTTTTTTGTTTGTTTGTTTTGAGACAGAGTCTTTCTCTTGTCACCCAGGCTAGAGTACAATGGCACGATCTCAGTTCACTCCAACCTCTGCCTCCTGGGTTTAAGTGATTCTCCTGCCTCAGACACCTGGTAGCTGGGATTACAGGTGCCTGACACCACACGTGGTGCTTTGTACTTTTTTTTACTAGAGACGAGGTTTTGCTATGTTTGCCAGGCTGGTCTGAAACTCCTGACCTTAGGTGATCCATCTGCCTCAGCCTCTCAAAATGCTGGGATTACAGGCATGAGTCACAGTGCCCTGCCAATAAAAACCTTTGTGAGCTAACATTGGAGGTGCTCACCTTGATGCAGTCACATCAATTAAGAAAAGCCTGAAAATGTTTTGTATTAAAGCTGATGATCAGACACGTTATGCTCAGCTAAAGCCTATACAATTACTGCAGTCAAATTTTTTAGCACCTCTGTTGGAGACCATTCAGGTTCTACTTGTTCTTTTTACTGAATCTATTACATTTTCCATTTTAATGATCACAGTACTGTAGTATGCAACAGCCCACAAAGCTGTTTCTCTCATGTTGTCTCAATCGTATGTTCTATGAAAGAACAGAAAACATAGATGTAATTGCCATTCGCTTCATAAAGAAAACAAAACAAAACAAAAAATAGACGAGAACAAGAAAAGTGAAGTTTACCTAATGTCATACAAGAAATCACTTGCATCACACAAATTCTAGTTCTGACAGCTTAACCTTCCGTGTTTATCTGAGAGATTTATGAAGAAGACATCTTTCTCCGAATAACAAGAGCTGGGAAAATTACAGAATCTCATGGCCCTATATCGATCTAAAAGGTTAAGAACAAAGTTAAGGGAAAACTTGTGGCCTGAGCAGAATAGTTGTAGAAGACCTTTTTTCCCCAAGACCTCACCTGAGCTATCTGGATCTTTTAAAGTCACATTTTGGGCTAATGCATCTCATGGGTCAATGTGGTGTGACTGAAGTGCAACTTTGGCTTTCTTGGCTTTAGACCAACTTGCTTTATTAAAAGATGAGTAACAACTTCCAGCATAGTAAAAAATAGGCAAGTTGATTGCAAGAAATAAGAGAGTACCTTTTTTTTTAAAGGTAGAAAATCATTATCAACTGAAAATTGTATAAAAATAAATATTAGAATGTACTTGAAATGGTTAAGCTACAGAAGGGTTGCCTGTTGAGTTAAAATGTGTCATCTTGTTGGCTTTTTGGAAGAAAGCCAAAGACAGCATCTAAAATGCTTTTCTTAGTTATGAATAAAAGCATCAGAATATATGGCAATTGTGATCAAAGGAATACAAACAAATTGAGAAGAGGTGAGATGTGGATTGCATCAGCTCAGCAGGACAAGTGTAAGATTTATTGAACCCAGCAAGGACAATGTGTGAGACATCACCGTCTGGGCTGAGTTAAAAATAAGAAGGGCATTTTTTTCCATTTTTTGTTTCTTTTTAATCCAAAATCTGCCAGAAATCTTGTGCTGGGACATTGAACCACATTGAATTGAAGTTGAAGAGTCTGAGTATTATCAACAAAAATTTTAGTTGAAAGACTGAATATCGTATGATGTCAAATAAAGAATATTAGTCTGTAATTAAGGGTAAGAGGTTTCCAATTGCTGATGGTCAACATGTTAAGTCTCTACTAGTTTGTTTCTTATAACATAAGTAATGTTTCTTATAACATAAGTAATGTTTCTTGTGTGGGCCTGAATTTCTCAACCATTGAAAGATTAGGAGTGATTCTGGAAATGTCTTTGTATTGGGCAGAAAATTAGCTACACCACAGAAATAAATGCACAAAGGTTTTCATCCAACTCAGATGATATATGGTCTACTTTGGGTCCATGGATCCCAGATGATAACTTCGTTATCCTAAATTAACTTTTAGATAATCTAATTCTGAAAGTTTGTACAGAAGTAATAAGATCAAAACAATATTAGAGGTTAAAGGATAAATCTAATATTCTAATTTTACAGTTGTGCCAATTGAATGTGAGAGAATTTAAGTGTCTCCTTCATATTCAACATGCCTATCCTTTTCCCATTTGGTGCTATTGCACTTCACAAATATGCCTCTCATCTTTTCATTTGCTTTTTATATTTGAGCAACCGGTGCCAACCCAAACTTAGCCCAGCTCACTAGAAAGTTGTTTCCTGTCTTTAAAAACACATTTTGATTTTTGAAACTTTTATTTCAAAACTTGAGGAGGGTGTGTGTTAATTACTAATGTGTTTTCATACTCATGAGGAATAGCATATTTGAAAGGAATACAGTATTAATTTTGACCTCCCAGCAATGCATTCTTTAAAAGTCGACATAAGTTTTCTTTTCTAATCTCTTTCTCTTTGCTTCTCCTTTCTGGTTAGTGCTTCTAAAGCAAGTTAATTAAGATTGATAAATCAAGACTGTTAGATACTTATAAATCAGAAGGGGTGATTTGTGACTGTGATTAGATCCACAAGAGAGCTTAGTGGGTGAGTAAAGGAGAGACAGAAGAAGGTGCTTAATATTGTACATTTTTGTGGCAATTATGTTAAAGACAAGCTTCCATGCTGGTGAGGACCTCACTTACACTAAATTCAGAATCACAAGACCATTCAAAGTTCACCTTCACTGTACATATTTGGCTTTATTGGTAGTTAAATAATTAGGTAGACAGATAACTGGGTACAGGGAAAGTATGGAAGGACTGCTATTGATAGAAGCATAAGCAGTTGTATATCATCTCTAAGAACTATTTCAGAATACTGGTAGTCTAAGCTCCAGCAAATAACCTGTGCTGAGAGAAAACAGGCTGAGTTCATAATAAAAAGATGTTTTGTTTTGTTTTTTAATCCAAAATCGCCCAGAAATCCTGTACCAGGACATTGAAGCACATTGAACTGAAGTTGAAGAATCTGATTATTATCAACAAACAATTTTAGTTGAAAAACTAAATATCATCTGATGTCAAATAAAAAAACATTAGCCTATGACTAAGGGTATGAGGCTTCCAATTGCTGATGCTGAACTTGTGAAGCAGAGGAGTCGTGATTCTTACGCGGGCCTAAATTTCCCAACCATTGAAAGATTAGGAGTGATTCCGGAAATGTCTTTGTATTGGGCAGAAACCTCTAAGGAGCCACTCCATAGAAATAAATGCACAGGCTGGGTGGGGTAGCTCACACCTGTAATCCCAGCACTTTGGGAGGCTGAGACAGGTGGATCATGAGGTCAAGAGATCGAGTCCATCCTGCCCAACATGGCGAAACCCCATCTCTACTAAAAATACAAAAATTAGCTGGGCGTGGTGGTGTGCGCCTGTAGTCCCAGCTACTTGGGATGCTGAGGCAAGAGAATCTCTTGAAACCAAGAGGTGAAGGTTGCAGTGCACAAAGATTTTAATCCAACTCAAATGATGTATGGACTACTTTGGGTACAAGGATTCCAGATGATCTCTAATGTTAATTTAGAGATCATCTAATTCTAAAAGTTTATATAGTAGTAATAAGATTAAAACAATATTAGAGGATAAAGGGTAAATCTAATATTCTGATCTACAGTTGTGCCAAATGAATGTGAGAGAAGTTAAGTGTCTATTTCATATTCAACAAGTGTATCCTTTTCCCATTTGGTGCTATTGCATTTCACTAATATATCTCTCATCTTTTCTTTCTTTTTTTTAAAAAATATATTTGGTGCAAATCAAAACTACATTGAGATACCATCTCATGCCAGTTAGAATGGTGATTATTAAAAAATCTGGAGACAACAGATGCTGGAGAGGATGTGGAGAAATAGGAACACTTTTACACGGTTGGGAGTGTAAATTAGTTCAGCCATTGTGGAAGACAGTGTGGCGATACCTCAAGGACCTAGAAATAGAAATACCATTTGACCTAGCAATCCCACTACTGGGTATGTATACAAAGGATTATAAATCGTTCTACTATAAGGACACATGCACACAAATGTTCATTGCAGCACTGTTTACAATATCAAAGACCTGGAACCAACCCAAATGCCCATCGATGATAGACTGGACAGGGAAAATGTGACACATATACACCATGGAATATTATGCAGCCATCAAAAACGATGAGTTCACGTCCTTTGTAGGGACATGGATGAACCTGGAAACCATCATTCTCAGCAAACTGACACAAGAACAGAAAATCAAACACCGCATGTTCTCACTCATAGGTGGGTGTTGAACAATGGGAACACATGGACACAGGGATGGGAACATCACACTCTGGGGTCTGTTGGGGGCAATAGGGGAGTGACGGTGGGGGGTGGGGAGTTGGGGAGAGATAGCATGGGGAGAAATGCCAGATACAGGTGAGGAGGAGGAAGACAGCAAACCACGCTACAATGTGTGTACCTATGCAACAATCTTGCATGTTCTTCGCATGTAACCCAAAACCTAAAATGCAATAAAAAAATAAAAATAAAAAAATAAATTTGTCTTGCTGAGAAATATATATATATATGTATATATGTATATATTTGGAACCAGTATCAACCCAAGCTTAGTCTAACTCACTAGAAAACATTTTTGGCTTTGAGCATTGGTATGATACTGCTCACAACTAAAATGAATCTGACAGAGAATGGAGAGAGAAATGGAAAATCAAATCAATGGAATTAAAGGAAAGATCTGGGACAATCTTTAAAAATCCATTAGCCAGCCAAATTGGAACTTATATGCATTCTTAGGAACTGGTCATGTTGTTCTTGTTCTCACTTTTCTCCGTTTCACTCAGAAATAGCCATTCTCATTAAACTGAATTCTGATGTCATTGCCAGTATTGGGCTTAGGCATTCTATCCAAAAATAACTGATTATTAAGTGATGAATGAGATGATTCACACACAAACTGGTTTTTTTGGATAAGGCAACTAAGACACTGAATTCTAAATACTTATGTCTATGTGGTGTGTCCATTTTGAGTTTTATTTTAGTAGCATTTATGGATCTATTTTGCATTTAATATAAAAATAATTAGGCAGCTGTTCATATGCAAATAGCATTAAAAGAAATTTTTTAAAAAGGGTTGACCTTTTGTTAACCTTATAACCTGCTGTGCTTTCATGTAAATATTTTTATATTTAAAGGTTAATTAAAAACATTTTTTCCTTTTCTTTCTTTCTTTTTGAAATGGAGTTTCCCTCTTGTTGCCCATTGCACTTCAGTGCAATGGCATAATCTCCTCTGACGGAAACCTCCGCCTCCCGAGTTCAAGAGATTCTCCTGCCTCAACCTCCCAAGTAGCTCGGATTACAGGCGCCTGCCACCATGCCGGGCTAATTTTTTTTTTTCTTTTTGTATTATTAGTAGAGATGGATTTTCACCAAGTTGGCCAGGTTGCTCTTGAACTCCTGACCTCTGGTAATTCAACTGCCTCTGCCTCCCAAAGTGCTGGAATTACAGGCGAGAGCCACCTCACCTGGACTGTTTTCTTAATCATCCTTAATCTAGTAAAGATAAATACAAGGGTCTTCAAGTTTCTTCTCTAATGCCTAAACAATACTTAGGGATTTGGTATGAAATATTCAGAAGTTGCATTAACAGATTTTTACATTGTGCTTTTAGATAAAAATGAAGGCTAACTTTCAAAAATCCCTGAGTGAGTGATAGGACAGTGTGATATTTCGGATACATTGATATCTTTATGTCAAGAAATCTTACAAATTCAGCCCTTTTCTTTGACCTCTTTAGAAATCATATCTGAGTGCAAGTGAAGGAGTGTGACATTATTTAAAGAAAAAAAGCTTAGCTTAGATCACCCCTAGTCGTAATATATAAATGGCATCCAAATATATTATGTTTAAAATTTTTATTTAAATAAATTATATCAGATATTCTTCATATCTCACTATGTTTTAGTTGCCTGAGTTTTCTCAGGCATTTTTAAAACTACTTTATTGAGATATAATTGACCATATAAAAATACTATATCTATTTAATATTATATGACTTGATGATTTTGGAGATAAGTGTACACCCAGGAAATCCTCATCACAGTATATGCCATAAACATATCCATTATCTCCAAAAGTTTCCTCCTGCCCTCTTTATTTATTAGTATTCTGTCATAAGAAGAGATAACATAAGGTATAGCCTCCAGCAAATTTGAAAGTATACAATATGAAATGAACCATAGGCACTATGTTATATGGTAAATCTCCAGGGCTTATTCGTCTTGTATCACTGAAACTTTGTACCCTTTGACTAATTTTGTGTCCTTTGACCAACAATTTTCACATTACAAAAAATGCTAAATACATGAGGTAAAATGTATGTTAAATAGCTTGATTTAATTATCTACACATGCATTTTACACACACACACGCACACACACACAGACACACACACACATTTTACACCATATATACAGTTTTACTTTTATTATATATGTTTATACAAGTAATTATGCCCATAATTGAAAAATAAGGAAACAATAAAAAAAGGATTGGGAATCAATGTGGAATAAGGTTCAAGTCTTGATTACCTATTCAATTGCTTTTGTGATAATGGGCTAGATTTACTTCTCTAGATCTCTTCTTCATCTGTAAATTAAAAGTTTTGGGTTAGGTAAGCTTTATAGTTTCCTTAGCTCTTAACTTTACAAATCCTTTCACAAATAATTCTGAAATAATCACAATTATTTCCTAGAAAATTCTGAGAGAAGGATTTTTATAAATGAGTATTAAAAATAAATCACACAGGACAAGAGAATAAAACATATAATTTCAAGTTTTAGTAATTAAAATCAGATTTATTTCCTAAAGTATTAATATCTTGGATATTATGGGGAAGTACTTGCTCTGAGATTCTATAAGAAGTCAGTATCTGTTTTTTCATTATATTTTATGGAAAAGTCCACTAAAGAACTCCTGGCGCTACTTTTTCATTTTGTTTTGGTAAGTATTAAACCTCACTACATAATTTGAGACTATAACGGTGTATTAAAATTCTTAGTTTATTCTTTTTCTTGTATCTTGGGTTCTGTTCCTTGACCTTGACATGTCATTTAATGAAACCCACTCAAATTTGAGGTTCATTTACAATCTTCTATATCTACTTTTACATATGTTCTTTTTACACCTCTGAATTCTCATGGCCCCTTGTCCTAGGGTGCCTCAGCATAATCCTCCTTTTACTAGTAATATATGGTACATGTCATATTAATGCCTTAATGCCTTGAACTATTCACTCATCCTGAAACTTTCTTCAGATCTTTCTGATTGGCTCTTTCTTGTTATTCAGGTCTTAGTTTATATTCTACCACTGCAAAAAGCTCTCTCATCATCCAATAAAGTAACTTCCCAGTTATTGCCTATTTTATTGTCATCTTTCACTTTCTTCATAGCACTATTTGAAGTTATTTTATGTATGTCTCTCTCTTTAAAAGGTAAGCTTTCTGGAGACAAAAAGATGCTTAATAAGTATGTAATGATGATACATTTTTTGTATGTGTGCATTTTATTTGTTTTGCTGGACAAGGCATTCACCTTAGAATAGGGTTACTTCTGTTTCAATTCTTTTATCTTCTGCAATATCTGATGTATGGTCTTGCATACCAGAAATTCTCTGTAGATACTCTTAATGGAATTATGTTAATGCGGCAGAAAAAAAACAGTAGAAAATTGGTTACTCTCATTCTATTTGCAAAATGTAGTTTCACAGTAACATCATTTCATTTCATGGGTTCTTAATTTAATAAAAAATAAAGAAAAGAAAGAGAACCCCATGGTTTTAGCATGCTAACTTAAAAATCTATATCAAGGCTGAGCAATTGCATGCCCAAAGAAAACCTTGATTTAATTCTTTTCTAAAAAGATGTCCGTATCTCTTTAACTGCCACTCAAAGAAAATGTGAGTTTGTTTAAATAAAAGATATTTGGAACTACAGTTCTTATAATAAACCTAAAAATAGAATTATTTAATATATCTAGGAAAATTTTTCATAGATCTGGTATAATCACAGAATAGTCAATCCACCAGAAAGGTAACATTTTTTTTTACTAATGATTTTGAAATATAAAATGATATATAATGCTTTAATTAATCTAGATTATTCAGGAACACCTAAGTCATAGTGACTATATAAAAGAAATAAAAATAGAAGATTTCTGAAGTGTCTAGTTCATATTTATGTAAACAGGAGAATAAAACAATGTTTTATTCATTCAACATAAACTGGACTGGATTAGGGTTAGACTTGTTACTTTGAAGTTAAATTTACTATGAAATTGATGTTCATTAGAATGTGACTACAAGGAGGGACTCTAGCGGTCATTCAAATGAAGTTCTTATAGATGAAGAAACTGAAGTAAAACAAACTCTTCAGTGTTGTACAACTAGCTACTCTAGATTAGCTCAGCTTTAAAGGTTGACTAGATGTCCAGATGGAAGCATCTGTGTCTTAGTTCAATGTCTCCTCCAATATATAGCCATTTGACTCCTATTTCAAGGGATACCAAAGAGTAAAATTCTGTAACATGTACTCATCAAGGTTGGAAGCTAATAGGTTTTGGACTCATCTATTATTTATCAAGAAAAGTGTTTCCAGTTTATAATAATACATTGTAATCAAATAAATACACGAATACTAAAATTATATCAAGTCCTGAAACATATCTTTCTTTGAATATTTAGGAGGCACTTGTGGATTTAATACTGCTTTCTTTATGAAATTTAGTAAGATTTACATTGTGTATGATGAATAACATTCTGTTTATCAGAATGCAAAGTAACAAAGGAGGAGGTAAATGTACTGCTTTAGTGTGTGTATTAATAGGAATTATTTCAGTTGCAAAAGGCAAGAACTCAGCTCAAATTATCTTATACAAAAGAAGCTCGCTGGCTGGGAACAGTAGCTTAAAGCTGAAAGCAAGAGATATAGAAAAACAAAGCACCTAGGGTAGGAATTATGCACTCAGAATTGCTAAAATATTATCTGTCTCTTTTCTTATTTGTGCTTGGCTTCATTATTCATATTTTAAATAAGATATGACCCCTGGCCATTCCAGTATTATTTCCTTTCAGTGTAGCAACACTGCCCCTTCCCTTAAAGGATATGGCTTCTTTATTCCAGGTTCTATAGATCAATGTTAAGAAAGGTGTTGAACTGGCACAGCTTAGGATATCAGTTTTTGCCGCTGACGGAGGGACTTTTCATTGTATAACTAGTTGTTACTCTTTGAATTTAAGAGAGGAAACTATCATTTTCAAATAAAAATCCAAAAGTGGCACGAGAAAATTCTTATGATCTTTTGCTTTAATTTCGTGCATTTATTTGGTCATTATTAAATAAATGCCCTTTACAGAAAATGTAAAAAGTAACACAAAAGATAAATAAGCAGAAAAAGTCATCCAATAACCCTCATGATCCCAGCATAATAATCTTCTTTAAGGTAACTGAAATGACCATCCTTCCTTTACAATTGCAGATGGTAACACCCAGGGATTTTAAGAAACTTGTCAACTCTAGTAAGTGGTAGAGCACAGGGAAAAGAAAAGCCAGGGAAGCTTTTACAGAGCAGGAGACAAGGATAGAAAATGACTTATGATTGGAAAAACACAATTGACAAATTATTTTAAATTTTGCAGGTTTAATTGTACAAAGAGAGAGAGAGCATAGAACAGGAGAAACATACCAAGGCAAGACAGGTAATGACCTCAGCTTTAGAGATTTACCATTTTATTATAGTTCTATTTCCATTTAGGTATTAAGGTGTAACTGTCCAACAGGCAGTATGAACCCAAGACTGGTCAAGATATTGTGTCAATGGCGCTGGTTGAAGGCACTGGTGTTAAAGGTTGTAGATAGATTTGTGATGAGGCAGAATCTTGAGGAATTTGAGTTAGATGTTGTACAGATTGCTGAAGGCTACAATTGTTTTTGTTTCTTTTCTTTTTAAAATTCTTTTAATGTATATATTTTATTGCACTTTAGGTTCTGGGATACATGTGCAGATCATGCAGGATTGTTGCATAGGTACATACATGACAATGTGGTTTGCTGCCTCCATCAACCCGTCACCTGTATCTGGCATTTCTCCATGTGTTACCGTCCCCAAGCTCCCCACTGCTTGCTGTCCCTTCCTATTCCCTCGCAACAGACCCCAGTGTGTGATACTCCCTTCCCTGTGTCCATGTGTTCTCATTGCTCAACACCCACCTATGAGTGAGAAAAAGTGGTGATTGATTATCTGTTTTTGTGTCAGTTTTCTGAGAATGATTTGCTTCTTTTTTTAAAGCCCTGGACCATTTTCTTGAAGAGTCCCATTGGAAAAGTCATAGTTTGATATGGTATGAGAAGCTGGCCAGGATTCTAAATGGTGAATGTGGCAACCAGTTGTCTGCCTGGTATAAAATACATCCAGGTGTTCAAATCTCCTGAGCTCTAAGGCTAACTACCATCTTTAATTATTGTGTGCATCCATTCCTATAATTATCAGAAGACTAGGAACTTAGATAGCTTGTTTTGCTCCTGAATCTGTTACTAAGTAGCTGTATAAACTAAAAAAACTATTTTTCCAACCTGGGTTTAGATTTCCTCGTATCTGAAATTACAAGAATAGACTAAATAATCTCTAATTACCCAGCTCTGAAACCCAGACTCTATGATGAGAATAAGCATTTTCCCAAACCCCAAAACATCATATTCCTTTATAGAAATTATTACTTTCTTCTTCATCCTCTGGTCATCTGCATAAACATTTCATCCATCCTCTAGACAATAACCATGATAGGACAGAAAATCAATAACCATCTCTGTGTCTTCCTTGGAATTTAACACAGAACATTGAAAATAGTAGAAATTAATACAAATTTAAAGAGTAAACAATGACATACATTTTTAAACAGAAAACTTTGTGTTCTGTGCTAATTTCTCTGCTAATAACATGTTAAAGTTCAAAGCAGTAGTCATGACGGTGATATTCTAGAACCATCATAATTGAAGTGTGGTGCTCCCTCTGTAATTGTAAAATAAATAGCTACACAATGCTTCTCATATCTAGAGTTCTAATGGATCAAAACTCTCTTAAACCTACACCTCCAGGATCTATGACATGGAGAAACCACCTTCTTGCATATTGTACATAGGGTGGCAATCTTCATTTATATTCATTCCTTGGAGTCTTGGCTTTATGCTGCTTTGACAGCTTGTCAGGAATAAATCATGTCAAGAAATGCATACTCTTTGGAGATTTTCATATAGCTCATGTTGCTAGAAAGAAAGAAAAACATATTAAGCTTGTTTAATCAAATTAATAAAGATATATACACTGTCTTCTGCAGCTGATCAACTGGCAATGGAGGTAGTTAATTTTAAGGTCTCTGAAAGCCTCACGTTTGTGGTGACAAACTCTGGAACTTAAAGACTACTGTTAACTCTCTACAACTGTACTGTAAATTCTTTTTTTCTTTTATAACTGTTAACAAAAGAAAAAGTATCTTTCCTTGCATAGGCAGAAATGGTTCAGTATTTGTATCAGCACCCTCAGAATTAATAGATAATTCATCAACATGGATCTAGATTGACTATTTGGATTTGTATATTTTTCTCTGCCATTTAGATCTTCTGTTATATACTTCTATGGAAAAAAATACTAAATTTGTAGTTATAAAAGTTGGCATAAGGTACAAAATCTAACGCTTGTAGGCTGTGGATGCAAGCCATTTCACTATTTGGGGCCTCAGTTTCTCTTGTATCAATGACGATAATACATGTAGTACTATTTTTATTGTCACAGGATGATTTTGAAGAAAACCATACAAATATCTGTGAAACTGTAAAATCCAAGGCATCAAACAAATGTAGGTATTACATATATGGTTTTCCCATATCAGCACTGTCAGAAAAATATTGCCCCCAATTATTTACAATCACAAGTAAAATAGAATTTTATATCTTTACTGTGTTATGTAGTTAAGGAGCCATTTCCCTGGCTTCCCAAGGAGCCAGTTTCCTCAGATTTTTGCTGTAGTATATGAAGATACCTTATTTTCTACCACTTTTCTAGCTGATGAGAAAAAGTACGATTCAAAAATCTTCAGTGATTTTTCCCTAAAATAATTAGTTTCAACATTTGGTAGCACTTTAAACAAAATAAACCATTTTCTACTTCTGGCATGCCACTTTAAATAGGATTATTGAGGGACATTCTCTCAGTTGAGATGTTTAGGCAAATCCCTTAATGAAGAAAGGCAGTAATTCAGACCAAGGTGTGGGCAAAGGATAGTCCAGGATGAGGAAACACCAAGCATAAAGGGAGCGAGCCAGAAAAGAATTGCTATTTCCAACGAGCACCAACATGTCCAGTATCAATGAGTCAAATGAATGAGAAAAAGAGCGGAAGGAGAGAAAGACAATGTCATGAGTCGTTGTCTGACTGTACAGTCTCTCATAGACCATGATAATTGTTTGCGTCTTATTCTAAGTTCAGTAAAATGTCATTGAAATCTACATAGGAAAGCAACAGGATCTGATTTATGTTCTAAATGGATCATTTTGGCTTCTGTGTGTGATACGCAATTTAGTACGATAAAAGCAGAGTCGGGAATGAAAGATAAGACAGAGATCAAAGTAGATACACTAGTGACTTAGACTACAGTGGTAGAAATTGTAATAAAGAACAATACTCACACTGGATAGATATTAAGGATAATGCCGACAATTATGTTAGATTAAATAAAAGAATTGAGAAAAAAATACTAAAACTAGCTTAGGTTTTTAGTATGAGCAAATTTGAGTTACAACCTAAACAGAGTTGAAAACATTAAAAAATAACAATCACAAATTTTCACACCTTACAAGATGCATTTGTGGTTTGTGGATTCTTGTGTGTGGATATGTATGTTCACATGTGTTTGTGACTATCACTTAGAAATTACTTGTAAAAAATTTCTCAAAACTCTGGAAACATGCAATTAAAAATAAATCATAACCTATGGCTCAAAACTTATATCACACAATCGATCTTTGATGACAAGTTCAGCTTTTCTGTTACAGAAGAATATTAAAAACAAACAAATGAAAAATCTGCCAATAACAAGTAAATTTGATGAGACTGGAATTAGTTTTGAAGAGATATGGACTACTGGAAAAACCAGAACATATTTTTTTTCTACAGATAATCATTATCAGTTTTAATTTGTTTTAATTGCATGCTTCATCTCCCTTCCAATTTAGTTATTTTAAAGTTAAAAATTGATTCTGTAAAACTCATCACTATACCATCAATGTGGCCCTTTTGTGTCAGCTACTTTTACATCCAGGGAAGATAATGGCTAATTTAATGAGGAAGTTTAAGAAAGAATGAAACATTCAAAGAAAAAAATAATGAGGCACAGTTCCCTCTGGACCTGCTCCTAATGTTTAATACAAGAAAATGTCAGCAGTGTTTTAAGAGTCACAGAAATTATTGTGATACAGGCAACATTGCATAGGCTTATTCACCAACAAAAGGCTTAGCATGAGACTTTTCACAGAGTAGGCAGAACATATATTATTGACTTTTATTAAAGGTCATATCATATATACTAAATAGATTGCCATTTTTAAACTATACTTTAAGTTCTGGAGTACATGTGCAGGACATGCAGGTTTGTTACATAGTTATACGTGTGCCATGGTGGTTTGCTGCAACTGCCACCCTGTCATCTACATTAGGTGTTTTTCCTAATGCTATGCCTCCCCTAGCCTCCCTTAACCCACATCCCCCAACAGGCTCAGGTGTGTGATGTTCCCTTCCCTGTGTCCATGTGTTCTCATTGTTCAACACCCACTTGTGAATGAGAACATACAGTTTTTAATGCTGCTTCTGCCATTGTAAGCATGTCATTCAATGGCATGATATGCTAGTCTGATGGCGTTGTCAGAATCAAAAGTTCAGCGGTGAAGTAACTGGTCACAGTCTTGCATAAGCAGAAAAAGGATAAAAACATGATTTTTTTTTTTTTACCCCAAGGTCAGCATAGAGGTTGGTTAAAGCCAGCTAATTATATTTTTCTGCACAATATTTGTCACAATATTAGTTCATTTTGAAGAATGATGTTGGAGACAAAGAGGTCTAAAAGAGGGGTTCTTATTCTCTTGATATTTAAACTTTTTTCCTGACAGCTATTAAATAGTAAGAAGGACAGTCTTTGGGACTTACTCTGTTTTTGCAAGAATACAGGTTAACTATGAGAAAGAAACTGAGGAAGCAAAAGCATTAATTATGTCTTCAGAGAAAAGCATAGAGCCTCCTCTGTACCTCCCTGAATTTTCCTTATCTTTCCCCCCTGCTGTATGCTGAGAAATGAAAGCTCTCTCAGAAACCTTTTGAAGGACTAGCTGTTGGAAGGTTTCTGCTTAGAAATACCCTCCCCACTCTTTCCGTGAGAAAAATACAACTTAGTTTCAAAATTTAATATCATTATTACATATCATTTGTGTTTTCCCTCAAAGAAGAATTATTGTTTCTTTCTCAGTACTGTTAACTTTGCTGGGTGTGTACATATTTCGGACAGTACTTCTCCCCTATTGAATTGTCTTGGCATTTTCGTCAGAAATCATTTCACCGTCTACGTTTCGGTCTATTTCTAGATACTCTGTTCTATTCCAGCAATATGCATATCTATGCTTGTGACAATAATATTGTGATTACTACCATGTTATTGTAATTTCTGAAGTCTGGTAGTGTAGTTTTTCCAGGTTTTCTTTTGTATAATATTGATTTGACTATTCCAGGTCATTTTTGTTTATACATACATTTTAAAATCAACCTGTCACTTTCTGTAAAAGAACTTTCTAGACATTTTGTTTAGGTTGCATGGAATTTGTAGATCACTTTGAAGAGAATTTATATTTTAATAATATTGATTGTTCCAGTGCATGGATATTTATCTGTTATTTAGATTTTTTGTTAATTTTTTATTCTCTATTTCATACCGTAAATGTCCTGTGTATATTTTGTTTAGTTTTTATGTAAGGATTTTATAATCTTGGGGGGATAAATGTATATTAAATTGTTAAAATTTTATTTTCTATATCTTTGCTGAAAGTATGTCATATGCATTTGATTTTGTTTTAATCTTCTATATTTAAAAAGTTATAAGAAAATTGTTATGTTGTTACCTAATGATACAGTCATTATCCTTCATCTTTGTTTGTTTAAACTTTATTTATTCCTAAAATCTGACTTTTTCTGTATCGATTCCCTCTTCAAGACTGAATAATTGTATTTGCATTTCCCATAATTTTACTTTGTCTGAAAATGTCTTTATTTTAACTCTGTTCTATTTTCACTAAATATAGAATTCTGGGTTAACTATTATTCTCTCTTTTTTTTCAGCATTTTAAATATGTTGCGCCAATGTCATCTGTCCTTAATGGTTTCTGATATCATCATCCACCATCATTTGAAACATTGTTTCACCACAGGTAAAGTTAATTTCTGGATATTTTTAAGATTTTCTTGTTCCATTTGTCTTTCAGCAGCTTGACTATGAGGTACCTATATCCGTGTAGATGCTTCTTTCAAATGTGTCCTATTTGGGGTTTGCTGACCTTTAGTAGTCTATAAATGTAGTTCTTTCATCAGATTTGGAAAGTTTTGGTCATCATTTCTTCAAACATTTTTTGTCTCGAACTTTTTCTTTTCTTTCTAGACCTTCAATTACCTAATAAGGCGCTAGCCCTTTTGAAATGTCCCACTATTCTCTAGGGCTCAGTTTATATTTTTTCATAAACTTTTTGTCTCTTTTACAAATTGCATGATTTCTATTGATTTAGATGCAGTTTTACTTAGATTCTTTTGGCATCTTTATTTTAATAATCCAGCCTATCCAAGAAATCTATATTTCAGGTTTTGTGTTATCAATTTTAAATTTTTTTTATGCTTTTTTGTTTTCTACTTTTACACTGGTATTTCCTAATTTTTTAATGCCTTCCATGTATATATTTCTTTACCTGATTGAGTATTGTTATAACTCTGTTTAGTTTGTGTCTGATAATTCCAACGTTTGGTCAACTTTTCCCCTTAAATATGGGTCATTGTTTTGTGGCTCTTTATGAAGTGATTTTTGGATTGAATTGTGAACATTATGAATATCATTATGAATAAAAATCTAGGCTCTGGTTTTTTTTTATATCACTTTAGAAAGTGTTGATGCTTTTGTTTAGCAGAAAAGTGACTTAAACGCAGATTAAAGAGTATCTATCTGTGATGGCAGTGGCTCAGAGTGTACTTTAGTTCTTTAAATCTTAACTCCTGATTGCTTTCAGCTTGCTTATTCATAGATGCATCAGATGTCAACATTTTAGGTGTGAGGTTTCTTCTCCTCTGGATTGGATTCTTCCTTTGCAGAGGCTGTTTTTGTATTTTAACTCTCTTCCTTGATTGTTCTGCCAAAAAAAAAAAAAAAAGGGTGAGTCATTTTCTATCAGAGCTATAGCCGCCCCATGCCCAATACCACTGCTGTGATTACCTTCTGTGTAAAGCAGTTAAAAAATTACATACACACTCCAAATTTCAACTTCCAAGCTGGTTACATGCTCCAAGTTTCAATGAATGCTTGCTTAGCTTCCATCTCCAGTGTCCAGTGCCTTCAGGTAGTTCTTTTTTAAGAGTCAATAGCTCTTATTTGTTGGAAGATTAATTTATTAGGAGCTCACTCCTTTATAGTACAAGCAGAAATCCTCAGATATATATAGCAGATAAAGCCAATAAACACTCAATTTTCTACATATTTTCAGCCCTTTTGTGATCAGTCTTTAAAATCTATTGTTCCAATGAAATAAAGTAATGAAGATGGACACATTATTTTCTCTGAGCTATTGTATGTACATGCAAATTGTACTACAGTGAAAATATTTGCTGTCCTCCCTTATTCTGCACTGAATCCTTACCTATAGAAGGACTACTGAATCCATTACACTGACATCAGGCTTAGCCAATTGATATGGCTTGGCTCTGTGTCCCCACTCAAATCTCATGTCCAGCTATAATCCCCACATGTCAGAGAAGGAACTTGGTGGAAGGTGATTAGATGGGGGTAGTTTTCCCCATGCTATTCTTATGACAGTGAATGAGTTCTCATGAGGTCTGATAGTTCCCTGGTACCTCACTCTATCCGGTTGCCATGTAAGATGTGCCTTGCTTCCCTATTACTTTCAATCATGATTGTAAGTTTTCTGAAGCCTCCCAAGCCATGCAGAACTGTGAGTCAATTAACCCCCTTTTCTATATTAATTACCCAGTCTCAGGTATTTCCATATTGTAGTGTGAAAATGGACTAATACACCAATAATACATAGGCAGAAGTTATTTGGGTGACCTCCCAGCAAAATAAATTATAGCTATTACATGGCCCTAACATCTTACTTTCTTATTGTCATGAAGCAATTATAGCTCAGATGGAATCTTCTTTTTATCCTTCATTCTAGAAGAATGATTAAACATGGAGCCACAGACACTCTGTAATATGTGTGCACATGACTGAGAAATAAGTCTTTGTTGTTTTAAGTCTAAGATTGTGAGATAATTTATTATTATAACATAGCATAAATTAACTGGCACAGACATGCTATGTAACTTACCCTAAGCTGACAGACAGTTATGTATAAGCATGAGGATAAAGAAAAGGAGATGGAGTCACTCATTCTATATATTAACAACACAACAGCAATAACCGTAAAAACCAATAGTTTTACTAAATAAGTTTATATTTCTTCTGAAGAAGCATAAAGTGTAATAGTAGCTGAAACTCTTTACTAATAGTGAGATGAGGGAGATTATATCCCTTGTTTAGATACTAATTAGTGGCAATACTCTTTGAAAGCCCTTTACCTCTTTACCCTTTGATGTCCTCATTTGTATAATAGCAACGTTGCCTACTTAATCTCTGGAGATCTACTAACTCCAACAAACCTAAGATTTGATGTATATCAGCAAAACAAAGTACATAGTCACTATTGCAGAGCTTCTGTCAGCAGTAGAACACTCCGAGTAATGCCACAAGGGCTTCTTGTAAAGCAAAACAAGATTGTCCGCAAAACAAACCTGGCACCCTATCCTGAAAACTGTCTTACTCTGTTTTCTGCTCTTATAACAGAATACTACAGACTGGGTGATTTATAAAGAAAATGAATTATTTCTCACAGTTCTTGAGGTTGGGAAGTTCAGGAGCATGACATGGAAGGTCATTTAATACAGTAAAGCATCCCATGAAAAGTAAATGTTCAGGGCAAAGAAATGGGGCCGAACTTATCCTTTTATTAGAAGCCCACTCTTGCAATAACAAACCCACGCCAGCAATAACAGCATTAATCCATTCATGAAAGAAGAGCCTAATGAACTTTAAAAGATTCCACTTTTTACTAGTGTTACAAAGAGTATTAAGTCTCCAACATAGGCATACATTTCCAAGATTTTGGGAGATATATCCAAATCATCAGAGAATTCATTTCTACTTAAAATGCTACTATGCCTCTTCTTTTTCCTCTCTAATATTAGAGTGATCATGTTCTATATAGATGCTGCTCCTAAAGACTATTTTCAAGTATGAAAACTCATATGGAGCAGCAATGAATAAAGCCATAGCAACTGGGGTCAGCCTACATGTAACATGAATAAGAAAGTTAATAATTGTGAACTACTGAAGTTGTAGTGCTATTTTTTATACAGCAAAATTAATTGTTATGCAAAAAGTAGTATCAAAAATAGATGCTGTCCTAATAAAATACCTAAGCTATACAATTAGAAATGTGACACATAGCAGTGATAAAATTTTAATGGAGAAAGGAAAAAATGGCACTAGATATCAAGCACTGGTAAACATTTGGTTAAATGTAAACCTTAAAACACCGAAGGTGTTTAAGGCAACTTGAAAGGCAAACTATGTACCTAATAAGCTTGTGGTATCTAGGGGAGTAGGTTTTGAGAAGCAAAATTTTCTTAGAGTTTTTGTTTATTAGTCACATCAGGCAAGTACTACAAGACAAACACCACTGTATGTGCTCAGAAAATAATTGACCCACTTGCAAACAGGGCAATATGGAAAAGTTATGAATCTGAACATTCTCAAACTTTCAGGGCTGAGATTTGCAACTTCTCATGTCCAATATGTAAAAGAAAAAACTGAGAAATTATTTGAAGAATCATACTCAGTCTCAAGGCATAAACCAAAATCAAGGATGTGGCTATGGTTTCTTTTGTTAAAATGTCTGTATGAATTAATATCAACCCCAGTGAATCCTCTTAGTTGGACCCAAAGGCTCACGAAGAAGAGATTTAAAGTGCTCTCTTTAGTATAGAGAAATACAGAATTTAAAATATAGGTGTAGATAATAACAAATGTAGTTGACTGCATTAAATATGTATTATATATGTATATATTTTAATTCAAGGTATATCTACATAAAATATTTTATATGAAATATATGACATACATATGTAGGTGTATCCTATATTAAAAGAGACTATGACTGGATGTGAAACAATTATTGGTTTCCCAAATATCTATAGGAGTAAATGAGGCTGAGAAAATTTCTCAATTCCCAAGGAAGCTATGTTCTCCATTGCTCTTTTCAAATTTGGAAAAGAAAGGAACTCTCAAAGGATTAAATAAAAATTTATAGATAATAATGAATTGGAGCCTGCTATGGGAAGTGGAACTTCAGCTCAATCAATGCACATTACCAACCTTTAGGGTAAGAAATTGCCTAATATTTAGCCAAAAGAAATTAAGAACTTTCATAGTCAGGTTATTCTTGGTGCTTTCCATTTTTCACTTGTCAAAATAGTTTGTATATTAGTGTATTATGGGCAAGCAAAATTTGTCTTTCTAATATGTAGGTCTCTGATTAAGAGGAGCTGTAACTGGATTTGGCATATTGGAAACATTTTGGAGTATATTCATTGAGGAAAGAAATAGAATATTTTATGAAAAGAAAAGAGAGATATAAATATTTATGATCAAGAGAGAAGTCTTTGGTAGGTCACAACTATTATTTTTCACAACCATTAACTTCTCCTTCTCTGTGAGAGGTTTGTAGTTGCTCACCAATTGCCGTGTTACTTGTCAATGGCGCCTGTGAGAGGAATTTACATCTCCAATACACTGACATGGAGTGTACCCTTGTAGCATGCATGCTTTGGTTAAGATTACTAGCAAGCATGGTGTATTTTATTTATTTAAATATATATATATATATATATATATATATATATATATATATATATATTAAACAGATAATTAAAACTCTTAAAGGCATTTCAAGTTCCTATCTGCTCTCTTGCCCCTCAGTCTTTGGTCATAAGAATGTACAGGGCCCACATGGGAGATGCACTTTTTACACAGATCTCTGAATACAAAAACTAGAAGGTCAGAGATAAAACACAACCATAGGCTAGAGTAAAGCACCTATGAAAGATGTCAGTTGAATGAGAAATAAACATTTAACTTTTTAAAAAGGTACAAAGAAAAGAAGTGTTCTAACTACAAACCGCTATTTCCCCCCTTATATTTCAATAGAAAGCAAGATTAAATCAAAAGCAAGATTTTTAATGCCCTACACGTTTTATTTTTATTTTTATTTTATTATATCTATTTATTTATTGAGATAGAGGCTCACGTTGTCACCCAGGCTGGAGGGCAATGGTGTGATCTCTACTCACTGCAACCTCTGCCTCCTAGGTTCAAATGATCCTCCATCCTCAGCCTCCTGAGTAGCTGGGACTACAGGCTCCCACCACCACGCCTGGCTAATTTTTGTGTTTTTAGCAGAGGCAGGGTTTTACTGTGCTGTCCTGGCTGGTCTCGAACTCCTGACCTCAGGTGATCCACCCACCTAAGCCTCCCAAAGTATGAGGATTACAGGTATGAACCACCACACCTGGCCAAGATCCACACCCTTTAAAAGTGAAGGCTTGTTCTATTTGAAATATGGCACACTCAGATATAAACTTTTTATGGAAGAGAGTATGTGCTATTTGAAATATATATGCACATATTTATAATTTGTAATACAACTCAAGATATATATCATGCTAGATTCTATGCAGGAACAGAAAATAAGACTACAGCTCAACCTTATATTCAATACTGTAAGAATAACCTTTTGCAAATCAGGTCTCTCTGGGCTTTAGATTCTTCATCAGTCAAATAGAAATATATATCCTGTCTAACAATCCTTGAGGACTTTTTGAAGATCCAAAAAGATATGAAATGTCAAAATATAAGATTTACGTCAATATGCAAATTTTGTTGTATGAAATTGGAAAGTCATACTCTTCAACAACACTGACACTAGAGAGAGCCATCCTCTCCTTGAAAATGAAATAGCTGTTTGCATTTTACATAGAGAATATGTTTGTTGCATAGACATTATTTGAATGCAAAACTTTCATTAAAAAATTGCAAAAGAAAGCATGCACTTGTATGAAAGAAACCTAAGGCTCTGTGCATATACTGACACATCCTTGAGCAGAGATCAATTACATGTAGGCAATAAAAGCCCACAGATTTGGTCACCCTTAAAGTACAGCTGAAATTGATATTCACACGAAGATTGCAAAAATTGCATTCAGTTGCTCTGGAGACCAAAGTTTTAATTTTCATCACTTTCTGAACATGATTTTTGCTCTTTCAAAGAAAAACATACTGAATGTTTTTTATTACTCCTTCTTAAATCCCTTAGCAACAACACTTTATGTGCAATTACAATGAAAAGAGGGACTATTTTATTTAACTCTTCATCATTTTACATTGTGTGAAAGAAGATGACTCAAGATAAGTGATGAGAACTGAATTCCAATGATGTGCTAAATACTGAGCCAATCAAGGTTCTTAAATGGGATATTGCTTATTTAATTTGTCACTAAGTTTCTGTTTAAAACAAGTGTGCAAATTTTGGGGCACATTGACCTACTGTATATTTTTGTGATAACAAGACAGAAAGTACAGCAAATTTTTTTCTAATTAGGTGATTATTTCCTTAATTGCTAGTTATTAATACAACTCTTTGAAAAACTACCAATGACATTCTTCACAGAATTAGAAAAGAAAAACTATTCTAAATTTCACATAGAACCAAAAAAGAGATGTATTAGCCAAAGCAATCCTAAGCAAAAGAACAAAACTGGAGGCATCACATTGCCCAACTTGAAACTATACTAGAAGGCTATAGTAATTAAAACAGCATGGTACTGGTATGAACACAGACACTTAGGCCAGTAGAACAGAATAGAGAGGCCAGAATTAAAGCTGCTTATCTACAACCACCTGATCTTTGACAAAATTAACAAAAACAAGCAATGGTGAAAGTACTCCCTGTTCAATAAATGGTGCTAGGATAACTGGCTAGACATATGCAGAAGACTGAAACTGGACCCCTATTTATACCACTTAAAAAATCAACTCAAGATGGATTAAAGACCTGAGTAGAAATCCCCAAATTATAAAAACCTTTGCAGAAAACCCATGCAATACCATTCTGGACATGGGCCCTGGTAAAGATTTGATGACAAAGAAGCCAAAAACAATGGCAACAAAAGCAAAAAATGACAAATCGAATTAAACTTATGATCTTCTGCACAGCAAAACAAACTATCAACAGAGTAAATAGACAACCCCAAAGTATGGGAGAAAATATTTGTAAACTATTCATCCAACTAAAGGTCTAATAACCAGAATCTATAAGGAACTTAAGTAAATTAACAAGCAAAAAACTAAAAACTCCGTTAAAAGTGGGCAAAGGACACGAGCAGTCACATTTCAAAAGAAGACATACATGTGACCAACAAGCATATAAAAATGCTCAACATCACTAATCATCAGAGAAATGTAAATTAAAACCTCTATGAGATATCGTGTCACACCAGTGAGATTGGCTATTATTAAAAAGTCAAAAAAGTACAGATGCTGGCAAGATTGCACAGAAAAGGGAACACTTAGATACTGCTGGTGTGAATGTAAATTAGTCCAGTCACTGTGGAAATCAGTTTGGTGATTTCTCAATTAAAACAAAACTATCATTTCCTAGCAATCCCATTATTGGGTATATACCAAAGGGAAAACAAATCATTCTACCATAAAGACACATACATGTGCATGTTTATTGCTGTTCTGTTCACAATAACAAAGGTATGGAATCAATCTAGATGCCCATCAGCAGCAGACTGGATAAAGAAATTGTGCTACATATACATTATAGAATACTATGCACCTATAAAATAGAACAACATCATGTCCTATGCAGCAATATGGATGGAGCTGGAGGCCATTATCCTAAGATAATTAACACAGGAACAGAAAAACAAATATTGCATGTTCTCACTTACAGTGGGAGCTAAACATTGAGTACTCATCAATGTAAAGATAGAAACAATAGACACTAGGAACTACTAGATGGATGAAGGATTGGGGAACAAGGGTTGAAAACTATCGATTGGACACTATGCTCACTACCTGGGTGATGGAATCGTTTATAGGCCAAACCTCAGCATCACACAATATGCTCATGTAAAAAACCTTCATATGTACCCCCGAATATAAAATAAAAGTTGCAATTATTTAAAAAATAAAATGATGTAGAAGATGGAGAAATTTGATAATAAGGTCACATAATGTGGTAATCACATCCAGTTTCTTAGATAGTTTAAGTTCTCTCACTTATCTCACAAAATTTTCATTTAGATAATATGAACTTGGTCTCTTTCTCAGTTATTTTCTGTTTTAGTATATGGTAAGTTACTCTTTGCAATAATTTCTTTTTGAATAAAATCATTAAAATAGGATTTGTCCTACCCAATATTAAAATATATTTGAAAGATCAAATGCTTTTAGTTTGAGAACGTTCTGATGGCTCGATGGAGCAGAATTTCAATGCAGAAATTGAATTTAGTTACTTTAGAATTCAAAAACCTAAGAATGATCCAAGGGCCTTAGGGGGCTCCCAGGGAAACGGTGGGAAGCGTACAGATTTTTTACTTGCTTTTCTATTTCTGTGTTAGTTTGCTTAGGATAATGGCCTCCAGCCAGTTCCATCAATTTTGCTGCAAAGAACAATGGTGATTCCTAGGTTTTCTTCCTGGATTTCTATAGTTTGTGATCTTACAGTCTTGTTATGTATTTCTAAGAATTTATCCATTTCCTCTATATTGTCCAATTTGTTGGCTTATAATTTTTAATAGTATTCTCTTATGAACCTTTGCATTTCTGTCATATAAATTGTAGTATCTATTCTTTCTATTACAATTTAATTTGAGTCTTCTCTTTTTTTCTTAGTCTAGTTAAAGGTTTATTAAATTTATTTATCTTTTCAAAAAATCAACTTTTGGTTTTATTTCAAATATAATATTTTAACAAAGGTTATATACCTATTAAAAGGCAATCCTTCAGTGTTTCTGTATTTCATGTAACAATGGTCAAGAAATATTCTATCTTTTAAAAATGTACCTAAATTCTTGCATTCTCCTAACTTGTTCAGCTTACTTACCTCAGCTCTCTTTCTTCTGTAATGTGCAGTACACACTGCATCAAGTAACTAATACATGAGATATGATGACTTTAACATGACAGATCATGCTGAAATTCACTAGTCTTTCTATTCATTATCTATGAGTTAAAAAGCTGACTCTTTAACCTGGACTAAAAGCCCTACATGATCAGGCTCTCTGTTGCCATCCAGCTTCATCTTTTCCCTTTTAACTCCTGTCCTTCCAATTTTCTGCACTGTGTGGTTTCACATCTAGGTCATGCTTTGTGATGTCCGTGGATCTTTATCCAGGCCAACTCCTTTGCCCAAAATGTTTCCCAGCTTTCCAACCTATTCCTAATTACAGCTGGGATAGAATGGAATAGAATCCAAATTATTTATCTCACCTAAAGGCCTTGCAAGATCCAGTCTCTGCCCCTAGTTCCAGCCACATAAGCCCTCTTCTCACTCCTGTAAACACCAAGTCCTTTACCATCTCCAGTTTTCCATGCGTGTCATTATTTCCATTAGGAAGTTTGATTTTTTTGCTTCACTTTTCATTTACTTCACTCTTATATCCTCCAGGTCTCATTTCACATAGAGTTTCCTCAGGGAAAATTTTCTCAAATTCATCTTTACATTGGAATAGAAACCCTGTTATACATTTTCTAAGCTCTTTATACCTTTTCTTCATAGTTTTAAAATCACATTTTCTAATCGTATGTCATATGATTTTAAAAATTAATATCTATTATCTACAAAAGGATTTACAATCAATGGAAAAATAGCACTTTTCCTTGACAAGAAATCAAATCTTTTACCTAGAGCTCCTGGCAGATGGTAGAACAGGTAACCTGGCAGTCATTTTCACATTTTTAAATTTTTGCCAGTTTTTATTTATGCAATTAAATTGGCTTTTTGTAAAAGCTGAGCAGGAGAAACATGTTTTTATGCCTATTAGTCATACCGTCAAACTTTATTATATCATAATCATTCCTCAACAGTCAGGAATGAGAATACTGATTCCTTGCAATGATGATGTTAAAGAAAATATGTATTTATAATAGGACATGAAATGTGTGAAATACAGAATATCTAACATTAGCGGTAAAGCCAGTGAGTTTATCTGGGTTTCTTTGTTTCTTAACTTTTATTTCAGTTTCAGTGTTACATGTGCAGGTTTGTTATATAGTTAAAATACATGTCGTGGGGGTTTGGTATAGTGATTATTTCCTTACCCAGGTAAAAAACATAGTACCTGATATGTATTTTTTTGATCCTCACCCTCCTCCCACTCTTTACTCTCAGTTAGGCCCCAGTGTCTAGTGTTCCCTTATTTTTGTCCAAATACAGTCAAAATTTGGCTCCCACTTAGCAGAGCAAGTATGCAGTATTTGGTTTTCTGTTCCTGTGTTAGTTTGCTTAGGATAATGATGCCCAGGTCAATCCATGTTGCTGCAAAGGACAATGGTGCTTCCTAGTTTTCTTCTAAGATTCTTACAGTTTGTGATCTTACATGTAAATTTTTAATTCATCTTGAGTTGGCTTTTTTTAATATGGTGAAAAGCAATAGTCCAGTTTAATTTCTACACACAGCTAGTCAGCTGTCCAAGCACCACTTACTGAATAGCGAATCCTTTTCCCACTGCTTATTTTTGTCAACTTTGTTGAAGGTCAGATGGCTGTAGGTGTGTTGCTTTATTTCTTGGCTCTCAAACCTGTTGGTGTATGTGTCTTTGTTTGTATCAGTACTATGCTATTTTAGTTACTGTAGCTTTGTAGTATATTTTGAAGTTGGTTAATGTGATGCCTCCAGATTTGTTCTTTTTGCCTAGGATTGCTTTGGCTAATTGTGCTCCTTTCTGGTTCCATATGAATTTTAGAATAGTTTTTTTTTCCCTAATTCTGTGAAAAAATGACAGTAGTTTGATAGGAATGGCATTGAACTTGTAGATTGAGCATTATGACCATTTTAACAACATTCATTCTTCCAGTCAATGAGCTTAGAATGTTTTCCCATTTGTTTGTGTTATCTATGACTTCATTCAGCAATGTTCTATAGTTTTCTTTGGAAAGAAATTTCACCTCCTGGATTCGATGTATTTCTAGGCATTTTATTTTTTTTGTGTGGCTATTTTAAATGGGATTTTGTTCTTGATTTGGCTCTTAGATGGAATCTTACTGTTCTTTCTCATTTTAAAGAGATAGAACTGAATTTTGAGAGTACTGGTTTGTCCTTAGACTAGTCATTAATAATAAATATAAAATACTGGGATAGTTGATTTATTTATTGACTTAATTTTTATTTTCTGGACTTTGGAATTTATATTCCCAACTTGATTTGGATGATTTTGAGATAGTAATATTCATGCAGTAATATCATGGGGCCAATGAACTAAATGTCTGGCTTGAGGAAAGAGCATTTAAGGGCTGTCAAGTCAGTGTCTCTTGGAGAGTCCTAGATTGAAATGGAGTGGAATTCTCTTTTACCTTTTTAGAATAGAATTAAATTATTTTTAAGGAAATGTTACACTTTAGAAGCTGTAAACAATTATTCTACCTTAAGCAAATGAAGGAGGAAGCTTAATTTGAGGGATGAAGGAAAATGCAAGAGAACTTTAGGAACGTGGTAAGGAGATGGGAGAAGCTCCCTCAGCTGCAGAGATGAGCCAAAAAATGTGAGTCTGAGAGTTCACATTTTTTGATTTGCCTGTGTTTCATTCAATATTGGAACAAACTATTTTCTTTTTTAAATGGACTTTGTAGCTGATTTATATGCACATCTTTTTACTCTAATATTATGTTTTCCATTACCAAGGAGCAGACTGTCACCCTAGTAACAGAAGTGTCATATCTCACATGTGCACTCTTTGAAGAGAACATCACACATTCATTGCAGATAATAATGTGATCAGAAAAGATGGCTTTTTCAAGTGTTTTTTAAAGAAAAGTATGCACTTGAAAAAAAGATGCCCAAAGGATATATCTATTATAAAGGGTAAGGAAAATTTCACCTTTATAAGTTGTAATTGGAGGCTAATTATTACATGTTTACCTCCTAAGTACTTATTACATATATTGTTACTAAAAGCATATGCTTATGTATATTCATATTTCTGACTTCTTATATAAATATTAGCATGTTATACAAATTTTCTCCACTTTCATTTATTCACTTTCAATATGTCCTAGAGATCACGGCATACAAGTATGTAAAGCTATTCCTTATTTCTTTTTGAAACTAGAATGCATAATTTTTAAGAGTTCTTTAAACTCAGACATTTATGTTTTCTGTAGAGTCATGGAATCATGGAAAGAAATTATAGCTATCTGTTGTTCATGCTGTATCTTTTTTTTCCCCTTTAAGCTTGTTTTCAAAGTATACTGCTTTGTTCAGCAGTTTCTTACAGAGAACGTATTTTAAAAAATACAAAATGGGATGTCTGTCTCTCCAAAATCTCTACATTCTCTTTCTTTTGTCAAAAGGAAATAGCCCTCTTCTCCAATCAACAATTACAGTGAACCTATTATGTTTTGTCACTTAGTTAACTACTAGGTATTCAATAGTGACCATTATGTTTGTTGCACTCAAGGTGGTTAAAATGCAGCTTATGATTGGGTGTGGTATCTCATGCCTGTAATCCCGGCACTTTGGGAGGCAGAGGTGGGTGGATCTCCTGAGGTCAGGAGTTTGAGACTACCCTGACCAGCATGGTGAAACTCCATCTCTGCTAAAAAGTATAAAATTAGCCAGGTGTGGTTCCACATGCCTGTAATCCCAGCTACTTGGGAGGCTGAGGCAGGAGAAGCTGTTGAACCTAGGAGGTGGAGGTTGCAGTGAGCTGAGATTGCACCACTGCACTCCAGCCTGGGAAATAAGAGCAAAACTCTGTCTCAAAAAACAAATGTAGCTTATAACGACAGATATGCTCATAGAGATGATCAATAATATGTTAGAACTTATATTAAAGAAGTCACTAGATAGTAACATATAAAATAGTCAACTTGTTTATTCATAACTGGTAAAGATTTAAATTATTAATAAAACCCGAATCAGATTTAAAGATGGACTTTTTAGCTATTAATCTATACTAAATGAACTGACATATCCAAACACATCACAGTCAGAGAACTGTTTCTTCCATAGGTGCCAGGGAAAGCCTTTCCGCATTAGTGTACCCCATCAGAGTAGGGTTATGTGCATGAGGGGTCATCTGAGACATAGATAGAACGAAGTAGTGCCATGCATAAGCTGTGACTCATTATTCAACTCATTAATCTGATAAGTCACATGTTTCCCTTGGAGAGAAACAAATGAAAGAAGAAGTGAGATGTGATGCACTGTATTATGAAGAACTGCAGAGAGGTATTGAACAAAGAATGAAGGAATGAAAAAACATGATGTATTTATGAAAATGAAAGTGATTCCACATGGTTAGAGCTGCAGTTACTGGAGTTCCAGTGTTATATTAAAGCACACAATGCTGTACATTACTGCTACTACCGATTTCTGATCTCTAATCTACCAAGTTCCCAAAGCTGACATAAATTATTCTCTGAATCCTTAGGTCTCTCCTTCCATCTTCCACATTTGTTTTTTTAACATGTATCCATTTTTCCAAGAACATATTCTACCATTTTTAACCTCTTTCTGAGAAGAAAAAATGTCTGCATTTTATTCATATAGAAAATATAACGTAAGACAAAAATTTACTTAACTGCTTTTCCCACCAACACTTGACTTTCTGGTATTCTACCATTTGTATTCTTATTTCTCTCTATTTTAGAAGAGTTGGTCTTTTACATGATTAAGAGTTATGCTATCACCTTTACTATGGTTCCCATTCTTTCCTATTACTTTGTAAACATTACATTTTTGCTCTTGATCTTTAAATCATCTCACTTTACCAGATTCTTGGTAATCACTTAAAAAAGTGTTTTTAAAATTTAATTTAATATTATGGATAGATGTCACATAAAAATGTATCCCACGCCATCTCAAATATAGAGAGGTACACATTAAAAAATATTTTTAACCTTGACACAAACAAAAGAAAATCTGCTACCTTTTGAATTTGTTTGCTTTTGCTTTGTGATGTTAAGGTTTTTATTTTCGATCTTTCCCACTTTCTCCTGTGGAAATATAGTGCTGTAAATTTCCCTGTAAGCACTGCTTTAGCTGTGTCCCAGAGATTCTGGCATGTTGTGTCTTTGTTCTCATCGGTTTCAAAGAACTTCTTTATTTCTGCCTTAATTTCGTTATTTACCCAGTAGTCATTCAGGAGCACATTATTCAATTACCATGTAGTTGTGTGGTTTTGAGTGAGTTTCTTAATCCTGAGTTCTAATTTGATTACACTGTGGTCTGAAAGACTGTTATGATTTCTGTTCTAAAGAGCTTCTACACAGCGAAAGAAACTGTCATCAGAATAAACAGGCAAACTACAGAATGGGGGAAATATTTTTTCAATCTGTCCATCTGACAAAGGGCTTATATCCAGAATCTACAAGAAACTTAAGCAAATTTACAAGAAAAAAACCAAATAACCCCATCAAAAAGTGGGTGAAGGATATGAACAGACACTTCTCAAAAGAAGACATTTAGGCAGCCAACCAAACATATGAATAAAAGCTCATCATCACTGGTCAAAGAAATGCAAATCAAAACGACAATAAGATACCATCTCATTACAGTTAGAATGGTGATCATTAAAACAACAGATTTTTAAAGGAAATAATAGATTTTTAAAGAAAACAACAGATGCTGGAGAGGATGTAGAGAAAAAGGAACAATTTAACACTGTTGGTGGGAGTGTAAATTAGTTCAACCATTTGTAGAAGAAAGTGTGGCGATTCCTCAAGGATCTAGAACCAGAAATAGCATTTGACTCATCAATCCTATTACTGAGCATATATCCAAAGGATTATATAAATCATTCTACTATAAAAGCAAATGCACACATGTTTACTGCAACACTATTCACAATAGCACAGACTTGGAACCAACTCAAATGCCCATCAATGATAGATTGAATAAGGAAAATGTGGCACATATATACCATGGAATACTATGCAGCCATAAAAAATGGGTTCATGCCCTTTTCAGGGACACGAATGAAGCTGGAAGCCATTATTCTCAGCAAACTAACACAGGAACGGAACATCAAGCACCACATGTTTTTATTGAGAAGTGGGAGTTGAACAATGAGAACACACAGACACAGGAAGGGGAACATCACACACTGGGGCCTGTTGTGGGGTAGGGCACTAGGAGAGGGATAGCATTAGGAGAGATACCTAATGTAGATGATGGGTCGATGGGTGCAGTAAACCATCATAGCACATGTATACCTATGTAACAAACCTGCACGTTCTGCACATGTATCCCAGAACTTAAAGCATAATAATAATAATAATAATAATAATAATAAAAGAAAATCTCTAAAAAAGAAGCATAAGATTAGCAAGTATAAATGCTACTTTCTATAGGAAAGAACCTATGGGGAATCAAGATTAAATATATACCTGGCTACCTGGGTATGAGGATTTTAAATTCTATTACCAGGGATCGAAAGATTTCTGAAATGATGGAATGAAGACCTTAGGAAATCTGCTTCTCCATAAAAGCAGTGAAAGCACTGGAAAAAACTGTCCAAATCAACTTGTTTAAAAATCTGAAAATTAACCAAAGACTTGGAACTATCCAAAGAGTGTTGTTCAGAAAAACAGCTGGATCTTAGTAATAACATTGAGCTTTGTGACATTTTAACTTGCCCTAATTCTCTATCCTCTCCCCAGCTCCACAGCAGCCTTGAAAATAAACAGCATTACAACTACAGTAGCTGTGAATCCAGCAGCCAAGCAGCCACTGGAGGGGGAAGAACAGATTTGAAGATTCCCAAAAGCCTTGCCCCTAGAGAAAGAAATGTCACTATTTGACCTCTCAGGCAGCTAACTGAAAAGCTTCATTCTCAGAGCTTTTCCTTATTTGACCTGATTCAGAACTCACTCTGAGTGAGCAGCCCTATTTCCAGCCAGTTTTTCCAAAAACAATCAGTAGCAAGATTTTAATATTGCAGCTGCCTGAGGTGGTGCTGCTCATTGGGGCTAACAAGAGGCTGACTGAATATATTGAAAAAAAAAATGGAGGAAAGAGATATCCTTAGGGTACTTTAAAAATCTCTGCCATATTCTCGAGACTCTAAAAAGACACATTAATGAGCAGAGCTGTTCATCTGTTCAGGAAAGGCCTGAAAAGGCATTAACCTCTCACCTCATATGGAAATGCAATGGACTCAGAATAGTCAAAACAATCTTGAATCTTGAAGAATAAAAGTAGATACTTAGACTTTCTAGTTTCAAAACTTACCACAAAGATACAGCAGTTGACACTATGTGTTACTGACATGAAGACAAATATATGGACCAATGGAATAGAATTTAAAGTTCAGAAACAAAGTTCAGAAATATAGAGCCATACATTTATGCAGAATCACTTTTTTTACAAGGTGCCAGGACAATTCAATGGGGAGAGAAGACAGTCTTTTCAACAAATGGTGTACTGGGGCAACAGGACATCTATTTGCAAAAGAAAGAAGTTAGACCCTTATCTCATACAATATACAAAAATGAACTTTAAATGGATCATATACCTAAATGTAAGAGCTAAAATTCTTAAGAGAAAACACAGTAGTAAATTTTTGTGACCTTGGATTAGGCAATGATTTCTTAGAAATGATTCCAAAGCAAAAATGAGTTTTTAGAAAAGATAAATTGAGCTACACCAAAATTTTAAACATTTATGCTTCAGATGCTCCCATCAAAAAAGGGAAAAGAGAGTCCATAGAAAAGGAAAAGATATTTGTAAATCCTATATCAAATGAGAAACTAGTATCCAGAATGTATAAAGAATGATTACAACTCAACAATAAAACACAAACCATTTAATTCCCACTAGGAGAGAGAACACATGCATTAAAGAAGTAGGTACAAAAATTATCACATAAAATATATAAATAAAGCTTGGAATCAAGAAAAGAGAATGGAAAGAAAAATATCTGAGAAGAAGGAGATAGGAAAAGAGAGACAGAGAAAGAGGGAGAGAAAGAAAGAGGAGAGCCTTGGATGGAAAAAGAATCATTATCACCAGTGACACACAACCTCTAGTATACATGAGAGTGAAGTCTAAATATGTGGTATGCACAGTTACAGAAATCTCAAGCTGAGAATTGAGCATAACTACTGCATGAATGAAATGATTAAGGGCCCAGCAGAAGTACACACGAAACTTCAAAATAAGTATGTTACTAAAATTTCAGGCTTTCACATCTCAAAAGTACATGAAATTCCTCTTTAAAACAACACAATTACAAATTAAATTGTAGTAAAACACATATTTCCTCTGGCCCCCACTCTCTAGCTCAAGAATACTCCCTTCTCTGTTTCCTCTGGCCAGGAAGTTGTCAGGTTTCTATTTGAGTTTAGCCTCCAGTGCCCCTACACAGCTCTGGGAGTGGGGCTGAAATTCAGGGGAAAGACGTAAGAGAAAAACATCATGAAACAAAACAGGAAATCTTCCTCATCAAGTCACTTCTTCAAATTTTGTTATTCTATGGTAAACCTGTTTTTGTTTATTTTTGCATATCCTCAATGAGTCAATTTTGTATTTTTTTCCGGATGTATTAGCGGTGATTTTCAGGAGGCATGGGCTATAGGAAGCTTATTCTGCCACAGTGGATCTAAAACTTCTAGAAATCGTCATTTGAATTTCATGATTTAGATTATTTTGTGTGTAGAAATGACTAGAAAAAAATTTTAGAAAATTTAAAATTTTTCTCAGTGTAGCCAGAATTATAGAATAATGAAAGTACAGTCATAGAATGATCACAGAAACCAAAGGACGAGGAAATACTAGAACCCATAGAGTGGAAGTGATTAGTAGAATGGGGAAAGATTAAAGTTATTTTCTGATTGTACCAAATGTGTTCCAGTTATTGGATAAAAATTCAAATATGAAAATAAAGTTAACAGACATGTAGAATAGACTGGGATATATAAATATATATCTATAGATTGGGATATATTGGTCTATCAATCAATCAATCAATCTATCTATCTATCTATCTATCTATCTATCTAAAACCTCTAATAAATTACAAACAACATATCCAATAACTTATACACAAGAATATCATCAAATTTTGACAAGAATATAAATAAGAGTTCATAATGAAAGGCACAAATTAGAGAATTGTTCAGTAGCAATGAAAAGCATGAGGCCTTGTATTAAGTCAAATGCCCTTCAAGGTCTTGTGGATCACTTTTTAAAAACATTTATAGCTTTATTTTTAAAGTGTCCACTAACTAAAAACTTAATAGGTTGTGGTAGTACTATAATAGAAAGCAAAATTTAAAATAAATATACTGTTTTTATACCTATTAAATAGTATCATTCTATAAACAATAAAATATTTATTTCATGAAAATTTATAATTGAATTATATAGATTAATAAACCAATATTGTGTGTTGTTTATGGAGAGCATATATTCAACCTTAGTATTATAAAACCATGAAGAGAGGCCGGGAGCGGTTGTTCACACCTGTAATCTCAGCACTTCGGGTGGCTGAGGCGGGTGATTCACAAGGTCAGGAGTTCAAGACCAGCCTGGTCAATATGGTGAAACCCCACCTCTACTAAAAATAAAAAAGATTAGCTGGGCATGGTGGCATGCGCCTGTAGTTCCAGCTGCTCAGGAGGCTGAGGCAGGATAATTGCTTGAACCCGGGAGGTGGGGGTTGCAGTGAGTGGAGATCGTGCCACGGCACTCCAACCTGGCAACAGAGTGAGACTCCATCTCAAAAAAAAAAAAAAAAAAAAAGAAAGAAAGAAAGAAAGAAAGAAAGAAAGAAAAACATGAAGAGAATATATATGTTCTTCAATATTGATTGTTCAGCTGTATCTAAGTCCTGAGTGTATGCTAATCAAAAGATAGATATGAAGATTAACGTCACATTAAATACAAAGCAGAGAAAGAATAAAACACCTAGTCAGTTCAAACATAACCCCAAAATTGAAAGTCAAAAGGGCTGGTGCTTTGAATTGTTGGCAATGATTTGCAATTAAGCAGCTGCTCACATCTGCAGATCTATGTAATTCACTGAAGGGTAAGTAGCAGCAGCATTTTATTTAATGCTGTTTAATCACTCTCCTGAGTAATGCTGACTAGTCCAGCTAACGCTAACTGAAAATAAAAATGTTATTAAGCACGAAGGTGGGGATAAAATTTTATTACTCACGTATATGTAGTAAAACAATATTCTAAAAATACAGAAGAATAAAAAGTTCAAAAACCAAAGGACACAGTTTAGTGTTGAGGTTACATTGCTGGGTGAGGAAGTAGAATGGGATCAGGTAGGATATACAGGACACAGGACAAACTGAAAGATAATTTTCTAAAAGTATGGAGTGCTCATTGTATTGTCATTCTTCATATCTTAGGTATATTGTTTAATTATTATTTTGTACCTGCTTTAATAATAGACGATTACAAATAAAATGAGCAGAAGACATTGAGGCATTTCACAAAAGAGAAAACAAATGACCAATTAAAAAATATACTTAACCTTATTGGTAAATAAAATGAAAAATAAAACCTCAATAAGAAACCATTTCAAATCCATCGAAGTAACAATTGAGAAGTTGGGTCATATTTTCAATTTTGATAATGTAGTATAACAGGAACACTCACTCATTACTGATGGAAATGTATATAAGTACAAACACTTCAGGAAAGGGTTGGGAATTTCTTAGTATATTTTAAATGTGGCAACTTTCAACACAATTATTAAATTTTAGGTTTAAAATCCAGACAAACTCTTGGACATGTACATTCAGACACAATGTGATATGGACAGCAAGGGTAAATGTAGCATCATTCAGAACAATTCCATCTTAAGAACACACTCAACTCCTTATGTAGGCCATGCTGTTCTATATAGCTCATTAACTATATAACAGGAATTGAAAAGTAAAAAGGAAATGTTAGTAACAATTTTTGCACATAATAAATAACATATGAATACTACCGTGTTTTTTAGATTACAAACCATATTTACAACCATTGAACCTATTTTCATTTGCTCATCTTTATTATCTTAGAGACACAACAGAAATTATTGTCACCATTTTACAGCTCAGAAGACAGATGATTAAGAGAGTTTGTCATTTTCATAAGCTTGTATATATAATGGTTACATTAACTTACTAGAATGACATAGTATGTGTAATCAATTTTGCATTGCTGTGATTAATCTAGACTGGTCTTAATGTATTAACTTTTTAGTAATTGTTGGGTTTAGTCTGTTCATTTTTATAAAGGATTTTGCTTCCCTGCTTATGAATAAGACTGGCTAAATGCATGCAGTTTTTCTCTAGTTATGTTTATGCTATTAATTTCTGTCTTAATGGCATTGTGGTTAAAAAAAAAAAGATTATATGAAATCCACCAACTTCTTGGAGTTTGATGGCCAAAACCAAATTTGACCGATCTTTATTATATTTAATATAAGCTTGATGAGGATGCATAATTTCTAATTTTAGTGTAATATTCTACATTTGTGAATTATACAAAATTTAATTTGTTTTTTTCAATCTGTTGCTTTACTGAATTACTCTCTGTTTGGTATAAGTTATTGAAATAACTAACATTAAGCTACTGTAATGCTGGGTTTTTTAATTTCTCAATATAACCCATAAATTATTCTTATTTTATGTGTTGTTAGGTGATCATAAATTTAGAATCTGTGTTATTAGGTGATCATAAATTTAGAATTACTGTATCTTTCTGATTTGTTAAAACTTTTATCAATTCATAATGATTTAATTTGTCCCTACTAATTGTTTTTTTTAAGTCTATTTTGGTTTATTCAGGCTACTCCAGGATGCTTTTGAGTAGTATTGGCATAATATATATTTTTCTATGTTTAAATTTACATTGTCTTAAAAAAGGTAGTCAGGTGTATGGTTAAAAGTGTAAATATCTTATTTTGAGAAGTGTCTGTGCATATGCTTTGCCCACTTTTTGATGGGGTTGTCTGGTTTTTTCTTGTAAATTTGTTTAAGTTCCTAGTAGATTCTGGATATTAGCCCTTTGTCAGATGAATAGATTGCAAAAATTTTCTCCCATATTGCAGGTTGCCTGTTCACTCTGATGATAGCTTTTTTTGCTGTGCAGAAGCTCTTTGGTTTAATTAGATCCCATTTGTCAATTTTGGCTTTTGTTGCCATTGCTTTTGGTGTTTTAGTCATGAAGTCTTTGCCCATGCCTATGTCCTGAATGGTATTGCCTAGGTATTCTTCTAGGGTTTTTATGGATTTATGTCTTACATTTAAGTCTGTAATCCATGTTGAGTTAATTTTTGTATAAGGTGTAAGGAAGGAATCCAGTTTCAGTTTTCTACATGCAGTCAACAAACATATGAATAAAAGCTCATCGTCACTGGTCATTAGAGAAATATCCATCAAAACCACAATGAGATACCATCTCATGCCAGTTACAGTGGTGATTTTTTTTTTTTTTTTTTGTTTGAGATGGAGTTTTGCTCTTGTTAAGTGGTGATTATTAAAAGTTCAAAAACAACAGATGCTGGAGAGGATGTAGAGAAATAGAAACAAATTTATACTGTTGGTGGGAGTTTAAATTAGTTCAACCATTGTGGACGACAGTGTGGCTATTCCTCAAGGGTCTAGAACCAGAAATACCATTTGACCCAGCAATCTCATTACTGGGTATATACCCAAAGGATTATAAGTCATTTTTCTGTTAAAACACATGCACACATATGTTTACTGCAGTACTATTTACAATACCACAGACTTGGAACCAACCCATCAGTGATAGACTGGATAAAGAAAATGTGGCACATATTCACCATGGAATACTATGCAGCTATTACACGGGTAATGTAGGGCTGGCTTCCTACATTCTGGTGCCCAGTGTGGGGCTCATGGATTCCCTACATTCTGGCACCCTACATGTGTTTAGATTTAAATGTTCTAAAACTATTTGTTGTACACATCAAATGTAAAAACAAATGTAAGATATTTAATATGCCTTTGGGCTGTTATTAATAATAGTATATTACAGGATTATTGTAATCTTATTCACATTTCTTAGAATGTGTGTTTCTTTCGCATATGTATTTAGAATATGTGTTTGATAATCTACCTTATTTGAGAAAACTGGAATTCTCTGGGTTTCTATAAAATAACTAGAAGATTTTTACCCCACAAAATCATAAATATTGTGTTTTTTTGTTTTTTTTTTTTTTTTTTTGAGACAAAGTTTCGCTCTTGTTACCCAGGCTGGAGTGCAATGGCGCGATCTCGGCTCACCGCAACCTCTGCCTCCTGGGTTCAGGCAATTCTCCTGCCTCAGCCTCCTGAGTAGCTGGGATTACAGGCACATGCCACCATGCCCAGCTAATTTTTTTGTATTTTTAGTAGAGACGGGGTTTCACCATGTTGACCAGGATGGTCTCGATCTCTTGACCTCGTGATCCACCCGCCTCGGCCTCCCAAAGTGCTGGGATTACAGGCTTGAGCCACCGCGCCCGGCATAAATACTGTTATTTGGATTCAATTGCATTATTTTAGAGATATAATTTCTTTTTTAAAATAACAAGATCACAATAATCGCAGAATGTATTTTCTACTGTTATGGTTGGGAAACTGTCGTGAACATTGGCATTATTACTGAAGCTGTTTTGCAAGAGCTGTATCAGATTTAGAGGCAAAGCAAATGATGAGAATCACAGGCATAAAGCCCATGTGAAACACTAATTCCATTATTTCTCCAGCTTTCTGCAAAGGAAATTTCTTTGCAGATTCCATCAGACCATCTCTCTCAGACTTTGCTACTATTCCTGAGTAGAAGCTACCAAAGATTGTTCTAAGAAGACCCAGGGTTTTCCCCTTCAGAGGGTGTTATATTCTCTGTCACTGCATAGTGCATCTTGTGACAAGAAGATGTGGGATGCCTTTCCCTGGAGTGCGACCTATTCTGGGTAGCCACCCACATCCTCATGAATATTTACGTTCTGGCTCTGGCACGGCTGGCTGATCCGTGTCTCACTCTGGGAAATAATGCATAATGGATCACCACTTCTGCCTGTCTCCCTCTCCCCTCCACAAACACAGGATGCCTCTCTGATTTATTTATTTCTATAATGCATGCCAGGAAGGGAAAGCGCTGCGGACTGCATCGTTCAGCAATTCTCTGAGATTTTACAATCACACTCTATTAGTTTTCCTCACTGAATTCCATGACATTGACCTAGCTGACTTTCTTAATAGGAAAAGCAGGTTTCTAGATATTATAACTGAAGATAGTGAAAATAGAAAATTTAAACTGTTAGATTAAAACTTCTGATTTCTAGCTATACCAGTAACTACCTGGGGAGGAGGAGGTAATATTGTTCTCCAATCTACAAATTTATTTTCTCACCTGTGAAATGGGAATAAACCCAAGGTAAGAGATAAGACTCAACTCCAGAGGTGGGGTTCAGACTCTGGACCACATTGAAGACCTGCTGAAACAGGAAAGAGGCGAAAGCCCTTCTCCATTAGGTACACCTGACAGTGCCATATCAGTTTACCATTGCCATGGCAACATCTGAAAGTTACTGTCCCTTTCTATGGCAACAATCCAGAGCTTACCACCCTTTTCCAAAAATGTTTGCATAATCCACTCTTTAATTTGCATGCAATTAAAAGTGGATATAAATATGAGTACAGACCGCCCCTGAGCTGCTACTCTGGGCACAGTGCTTGTGGGGTAGTCCTGCTCCACACGGAGTGGTACCTCTGCTGCTGCTGGACGCTGCCACCTCAATAAGTTGCTAACACCACTGCTTGCCCTTGAATTCTTTCCTGGGTGAATCCCAGAACTCTCCCGGACTAAGCCCCGGTCTTAGGTCTTGCCTGTTCTGCATCAAACCCATTTTGGTTCCCTTCTAGGAATATTATGAGGACTATGGGAAAATATTGTCATATATTTGTATAAAAATGAGCTGGAAACTCTGACAAGTGTTAAAGAGTTAAGAGGAAAGCCTCAGAGAGCTGTGTAAAGAGTAGGCAATTCACATTTGAGCTTAAGTGTTCTCATCCACAATGTGGGGAAAATAATATTCCTGCACATAAGAGGTTTTTTTTTAAGAATTAAATAGGTTAATATGTATATAATACTTAAAAGAGTATCCATATATAGTTGCCTCTCAGAAACTGTTAGTTCATATGAGAAATATATAAGCATTCAGCATTATAATTGTTTCTGGACCTCTAATGGGTTATAAAGATATAAGCTTCTGGATGACAAAGATGTTTCTATACAAAGCACAGAACATTTTGACAGTGAGTGGGAACATGAAAGCTCTCAAGCTTAAAATGGAACCTTAAGCCTAAAGGATAAGATGTGACCCATATTTCTTTTCACTCCTCAGTAAACTGTTATTTTTGTTCTTTTCTCAGGAAAGCCCTCTATGATTAGTGTTTGATGATCTGTCTGTGGATCTGTCTGCAGCCTGTGACTTGCATTCTGTTTAAGATTTAACAAGGTAGCTTACTAAGTCCTTACTAAGTCATAGTTCATCATTCCTTCCAGGAAGCTGTTCCGTAGGACATTGCCAGGTAGTGTTGTCCCCTTTTTCTAAACTTCTGAATGTGATCACTTAATTACATAATACTTTTGATGAACAGAATAGTTACAAACATCAACTTTATGTAGTTTGCATATGGAGAGTGATGATCCAGAGTAAACTTTGGCTGTGAACCTATTCACCTAAATCGTTTTATTTATTTCTTGTATGGCACATAGCATTCTAAGATGCACTAGATTTATTGTTTAGGATTTATATATTTTCTTCAGGACCTTTTGTTTTGAGATGTGACTTGGAGAGGGGTAGAATGCATCCTGAAGCTTTATTCTAGTCAAATAGTCAATTTTGCTTCTGCCCTTTAGTTTCCCTGGACTTTTTTTTTTTTTTTTTTTTTGGATTCAGTTGTACCTTCTGAAAGTGAGCAGCCATACCTAGCTTCCTCTGGTCTTCCAAGGCATATCCACTGTAGGCTTAATAGAATTCTATCAACTCTCTAAAGTCCTTTCACCAGTAGCTGCTATCTTAATATGGTCTGGACTTCTACTTTCTTTTCTGATGCCCTTCCCTTCTTCAGAAAGGAAGTGATTCCCATCCTCATTTTATCTTTGTATGGTCTTTCTTCCTCCTGGTATTCCTGTAATTTCTACTAAAGTATTTGTTGGATTTACTATTAAAACAGTAATAAAATGGAATAAGCACAATGACAATAAAAAAGACAACCAAGAAACAATTGCAATTTTTCACAGTTACAGAATTAGAGACCTGAAGGACACCCCAAGAAGTGGATGCGTGTACAAAAAGCATTGCCATTTACGTAATTTCCCTTTTGCATTTAAATATCAAGCACTTACAAAATATCAGATCTAGATAAAACCTTACAGATTACTCAGCTCATCTTCCTTAGACAATCAAAAATATTTATTGATTTTCTACTATGTGTTGGGCCGTGTTCTTTGATATTGAGATATGGTGGTGAACAAGATAGGAAGAGTTCTAGTTCCTATGGGGTTTATACTTTTTGAGTGTAGAAAGATTTTTTAAATAAACGACTGCATGTAACTTTTTAATCCTGAGGAAGTAGTTGAGTTAGGCTCAAAAAGCTTCTTTAATAAGAGATATTTGAATTAAAACCAAAATAATTAGAAGATGACAGTGATGTTTTCTACTAGGGAAGAGTGTTCTAAGCAAAAAGAACAAGTGATAAAGCTGAGATTAGAGTAAGATTGGGATGTTCAAGAAATGAAAATGATGGTGCTGAGGCTGGAATAACAAATGCAGGGCCTAGGCAGGGTGGATGGCAAGGAAGTGATGAAGAGTCACAGGACACAGGGCCTTGCAATGCCTGGTAACTGTACATGGTTCGGTTGTTTACTGAGATGCTAAATGCTTGCTAGAGAGTAGATTCTCGTGGTAAAACTATGGGATAAGATATAGGAGGTCAATATTTTTCTTACCTGTTGTAAGATGTAGGAGGTCAATACTTTTCTTACCAGTTGAGGAAACAGCTTTAATAAAGGAGGTGATTTTTTGCATACAAATTTTTGTATAAATGAAAAAGGGATGGAAAAGAGGCAACCTAATTTTCAGTTCTGCACTATTTCTAGCACAATCCTAATTATGGGTAACTAAAGCTTTCCCAGGTCTATCCATTACGCTTTCTGGCCTTTATTGCCACTGTGGCTCATTCATAGAGAAGCTACTTATGTTGAGAAATGCATAAAACAAATGACCTTTTTGCCAATCTGCTCTGACTTTTCAGTAGGTCTCAGTGTCTTTCTCTCTGCATTACAGGATATTCACTAAAAATAAGGTAGCAATATTTTGGCCTACCTATTTAAAATTCTTATTCCAGTCCTGGTATGAAACTGTCACTTTGGGAGGAACATGAATCTATCAACTGCAGTCTGAATGTTATCCACAGTTGAATCAAAGTTGTTAGGTTGGTGCAAACATAGTTGCAGTTTTTGGTACTATGTTAGCACCAGCCTAATACATGGTGAAATAATTACGCATTTGTTTGATTAAAATAGCTCAGTATTTTGAAAGTAATTTTTTTCTGGCTGTTGCTGCACTGTGTTAAATCAGAGGCCTTATGGTGAAAAATATACTACAATGTAAAAAAACATAGAGCTCTTCTAAAATGTCCGATTAAAAACAATTAAATAGCTATTAGCTCTTGCACATAAAAATAATGCAACTATTAATCTTCACACCTAAATGCTGACAGTTGAAAAGAAACTATAGAAACCACAAGATAGTTGTTTAAAAGAGGAAGGAAAAGCATTTCTTCTGCACTTCACACAATATATGCAGAATAATTTTGTTTTTTGCATACTTTTCCTCAAATACTTTAGAATCATAAAAGATGTGAGGTAAAACTTAGAACTTTAACTCACTTTAGAACTCACTTAAATTAAAATAATTCATTTTAAGCTGCCTGTTTTACAAATGAGTCAACTAATATCCATAAATAAGAGACTTCTCAAGGTCCCATAGCAAGCTGGTAGTATGTCAGGGTAAGAATCACTCTGCTGCTGTTCATAAAGCTCATTTCCCGTGATTCCCCGTTTTTTCTTAGAGTCTTCATTTTCCTCAGAAATCGAATATCAGAATATCATATCTATATTTCAGTAAAAGATGAGATACTTAAAAATTGTTCATGGAAACAAATGCTACTAAAATACAGATATTTCTTATTCTATAGATAATAAATTTTATCTCATGAAATAAGGGAAACATCAGGGTTTTTTTTTTTTCATAAAAATAGGAGAACTATTTTCCTAGTTCTTTAGAAATTTATTTTAATTACAGACATCCATTATAGGCCATTCAGGGACTTTCTCTGTACTGCTACTTCTAATGGTCCAGATCTGCATATGGCTGTTGCTTTATAATGGCTGTACTGAATCATTAGTCATTTCCTCATGATCAAGCTTCAAAAATGATCTTTTCTTTTTGATAACATTTTCAAGAAAATAAGCTTTGGGCTGAAAGTTAATTGATACCTTAACTATATTAACACGTACTGCAGGACAGTAGAATGAAAAGAACATCAATGCAGATAAACAGAGTATTATCAGTTTACAATTACCTTTGAGCATCATGAATTAGACAGGAGGATGGTGCATCAGGTTCATTTATAATAGGTACTTGTTTCTTTTTTAAAACATGAAGATTATTTATTTTTATGCAGAGAAAAAATATGCTAATAAAACAGCCATTAATCATTTGCAGTGTTTCCTACAACAGTTCATTGTTTTTAGACAGTGTTTCATAGATGTGCAAAATTTCTTTACGTGATTACTTTCTTTAATCCTTTCAGCAATCCTGGAGGCTTGTAAAACCAATTATATAGGTGAGGAAACAAATTCAGAGAATGGTGATGTAATCTGCCATAAATAAGTGGGAAGCTCAGACTTCTGGTTGGCTCTTATTTCCCTGATCATTTCACCATACGATAGCATTACTGTCTCTTAGATTATCCCAGGATTTAAGATTTTAAATCTAGGGTTATCAGAATCACAATGTGTTAGATCTCTCTACCCAACTCAAAAGTTTTTTGTTTTTTGTTTTTCTGTACAGTGCTGCAAGGTATAAACAAAATAGTATGAGTTGGGGAGATCTTGGTTCCAGTTTAAATTTAATGGGAGAAAATCGCCAAATTTTGAGGGTTATGGTTCCATTAAATGGATCCATTAAATTAAATTAATTAAATTAAATTCATCAAAAGATTTCTGTTACTTCTGCTGCTAAGAAAGCTAGTCAACTTTCACAGACTTTTTGTTTTTAACAGAAGACTAACAGATTCCTAACAAGGCAGAGCACAACAAGGCAGCGTGGATAAATCCCGTCAGGCTGGTGGACACTGCTCCTTTTTACGAAGCTAATATTCTGGGTCTTATGATAGAGAAAGTCATATCCACCCAGAAGAATTGGAGCTGTCAGAGCTGGACAGACCTTTATAGCCAGAAGCGTTTTCTATTTGAAGTGATTATGAGAGTGCAAATACAATATTTCTTTTTTCCATCAAAGGTTCACCATTGGCGACCTTGTGTATTAATAACCCATACAAACTTTCTTATACACTGCTAATAAAAATAAGTTAACCCAGTCCTCTTTTTCTTCCTCTGGTTATTTTGCCATAATTGAAAAAGTTCATCTGGTGATGTTCTATGTGAAAATGTTCAAGCTCCACGTCTTCTTCTGCCTATGAAGGTAATGAACTGAAACATTCGATCATCTAAGATGTAATGTTAGACAGATTTAAGTGTTAGGGAGTATAGAAATACTGACATGTACGCACACAGATGCACCGAGCATGCATTCTTAACTACCAGGAATGGTGGTTGTACATTTGTTTAGAGTAAGGGGAATATGGATCAGTAATGTGTATTTTTAACATTTCAGTATGCAGTTTATTGTTTTGTTTGTTCATTTGTTTAATTAGCCATTCTGTCCTAACTGTATGCATCTATATGCTCTAATATAGTGTCACTCTATGTTTATTCTATTGGATTAAGGCTAATTGTTTCGATTTTCAAAAGCCGATTGTGATAAGCAAGCCTAATCAAGATAATAGTATCGAGTAAAATGAGTATACCATTAAAACGAGATGAAGTAAGTGTTAATATTGTATAGTCTTTAGCAGCAGATTAGCAGTGATGGAAGTGCTGGCCACATTGATTATTTATTAAGTTTTAGGAAACGGAGCAATAATCCAGTAGTTATAGCCTATGGAATCTAATATAAAAGCGACGTTTTACTTCTTATTGATGTACCAAAGACTAAAATCTCTTACATATCTGTGTAAGTAATTAGAAATTTAGACCTTATAGTTCCCCCACCCACAACCCAGCCCAACTTTAACGGTCAAGCAGTACTGTGATTCAGAGAGAAACAAGCATAATTCCTATTTGGTTTCCTGGGCAGCCATCCAAGCACACCCTCCTCACTGCAGCTTTGAAGTATGACAAAGAAGTGGCTGCCCCAGGTAGTGTAGCAGCAAGATGACTTCACACTGCAGGAGAATCTCATGAAGGCAAAACAGCTTGTTGAGAAATATTACTGAAGTGATTTGGAGTGATGGTGTTTCAGATGGGAATTACCAAATAGAATTCAAAAGATTACCTAGGCTGACAGCTGTGATGAAGAGAGATTCTTACCTCTGATGAAATCCCCTCATCTTTCTTTTAGTCCCTCACTCCCAGGTTTGTGACTTAGAATATCAGCAGGGTTTGTTGAACATATCACATGCTTGTTAAACAAAATAAGATGCTACATTCTTAAATTTTCACTTTTTTACTGCAAACTTTGTGAAATAGAACAAGATACCACAGTTTTTTTTAATATTTCAATGATGAAAATGGAAAGTATACAGTTTTAAATTTAGATTTCTTTTTTATTATTTTATTTTATTGCATTTTGGGGGTTGTGAAGAACATGCAAGACTGTTGCATAGATACACACGTGGCAGTGTGATTTGCTGCCTTCCTCCCCTTCACCTATATCTGGCATTTCTCCCCATGCTCTCTCTCCCCAACTCCCCACCCTCAGCTGAAATTTAGACTTCCATTAATTAAAAGATTTCTAAAGCCAAGTTTATATTATTGTTAATGTTCAAAAGAAAGAATGCAATGAATATAAATCTGAAATCTTTTCTTTGTGTATAAGAAGATTCTTATAAACATCCAAACCAAATTAATTATTCTTACAGCAAAAAAATTCATATTTTTAAAGACCTAGAAGAAAAAAGTTTTAAGGAAATCTAATTTATAGTATTTTTAGTTGTAAAATAAACATAATTACTTAATGTTTTTATTGCAAGTTTATTACATTGTGGAGTGGAATGTTATTGACATAAAATATACATAGTATGGACTATGACAATGAAAAATATAAAATGAAAATTTACAGACATATGTAAATAGTATGCTTTTAACTTTCATGGGAACATGATTCAATGACAGGAGAATTATAAGAAATCAGATCCGTTCCTAATATTATTTCTTCTATGATTGAAAACAGGACTGTTCATCACCCATAAATTAATACTCAATATATAAAGGTAGGAACCACCAGATTATAATTTATTAAAGTAAGTTTTTACTACATTATTATGATTATTTAGAAGTTCATATATCCTATCTACTTGAACAAAAGCTGCTTATGGGTGAGAATTATCAATTCTGTTCCTTCTGCCTGAATATCTTTGGCCTGGAACCAAAATGCTACTTCTCCCAAAATTCATACAAGAAATATTTTTAGACATGTATTAAAATATTACTACACCATTCCTAAAATTCTATAATGAATGACAATTATTTTGGGTTAAGCATCTTCTTATTCATTGTAATTACTGAGTAGATGTGCTCCAGTTATTAACTGAGATGTTTCCAGATCTATTCTTTTTCTTTCTTTCTTTTTTTTTTTTAATGGAGGATTCTTGGGAGAAAAATCAATTAGTTTTGAAAGTGGCATTTTAAGCACCATGGTGATTTTAAAGAGAGAGATATTTGTGAGTTAAAGGGCTGTCAATATGTTGGAAGCTGCAGATTGTAGCAATGCTTAAGCTGGCTCTGGTTAGAGGTATTATAGCTAAAGGGATGATAAGGAACAAGCCTGGTTTTCCTCCCGGGCAATCGTCTGAGGTCATGATGGCTCAGAGTTTTATTTTTAATTTTACAGTGCAGATGATTTATCTATGGGCTCCCTCTGAAGCTACCAATTTTTGAAAATTGATTCACATTAATCATAATTATTTGAAATTGAAAGAAGCCAAATATACATGGTAAAATTAACTTTTCAGTGGCTCAAAGGTTATATTTTGGTATTCAAGATTTGGCATTTGAGGTACCTGGAAAATAAGATTACTCATCTTAATATCCAGTTTTTGAGAGTTGATCAGAGTATCCAGGTGACTTTAAAATTGTCCTTTTAGGTTTGATAGATTAACAAGAATGAAGCTTGTTCCCATATAGATACATTATGCACACATACTTTGTTATGTGCATTTATACATATTATTTGTTGTTTTGTTTTTGTTAAAAATGGTTTGACATGGCTTAAGACATTCAACATCAAATGAATTTTAAGTACCTCTTTCTAGTGCCTAGAGTTGTCGTAACCACTTGGCAGATATACATAAATCTTTTCCGTGTGCGCGTATGTGTGTGTGCGTGTGTATCAATCAACTTCAACAGAAGGGATATATGGATCCCTCGTTTGCTTGTTTCACTTTAGTTCATGGTATGCAATCAAGAACTGGATTAAAACTCAGATTCCAAAAGAATCTGATTCTCTGGTCCCCAATAATTCAATCCCAGGTTGAATTATTTGTTTTTCTAAACGGTTAGAGATTGAACTAGTACAACTGATAGGCTATTTATAAAAAAATTCTACCATCTAAAAGAATGAGATGCATGCAATACTAAAGGGAGATCAAACAAGAACATTTATTCGTAGATTTACATTAGGAAACAAATCAATTTAACACAGCTTCTGGTTTTTGCTGCCAATATAATTCAATAAACATAGAATCCATGAAAGGAGTTCAATGATGAGATAAAACAACAATCTGAGAAAACAGACTGAGATGAAAAGGCAGCTGGCTGAGAGGCAGAAATAAAGAGAGAACCACATGAGATAAGAAGCAGTGTGAAGAAACTAAAATTGCTATGACAAAGGGGCTTAGGATTTGTGGTTTGAAATGTCATCTGGCTGGAAGAACCTTAATAGATTTTGCTCAATGTTTTACAGAAAAAATTATAAATAACTATTTTCACATTATTAAAAACAAAGGCTGACAGAAAACGAATTCTTGAAGCTGGGAGGAAATAGTAGATATTTCAACTCAGAATAAAAGGTATCGCTACATAGCTTTCTGCTCCAACCTCCCTCAGGACCTTTGCATTTGTTGTTTTCCTGTCTGGAATATTCTTCCTTTTACCATACTCACTTTTAACAGATTGATGGGTTGACCGATTTGATTATTCATATTTAGGTATGAAAGTCATATTCTAAGAGAAGCCTTTGCTAAGGACTGAAGTAGATCAGATCCCTTTTTATATTTTATCTTAACAATGAGCTAGTCTAAGAAGAAAACATTTATAGTGGGAGCAGGGAACTTGTCTTTCTTTAGTCATCTATCCACAAAACCTAGAATAGTGGTTATCTTTAAGAAGGCATTTAATGAATATTCATTGACTAAATGAATTAATGATTAAATGGCATTCATCAGAGCCTTATTAATCATGTTTATGTTTCTATGTGTGGTTATTTGATTGCATCCCTCTTTGATAAATATGCTTCATGGGGTGATGGGTATGATTTGCTCTGTGTTTATCACGATCGCCACTATATATTGGCACCAAGCAGAATACTTGGCATATAGTAGACAATTAAATTACATATTTGTGGAATATTTATTGAGTATTGAACAAGCACTATGGGAAAGGGAGAAACAGAAAGAGCAAAGTCAGAGAACTCCTGCAAGATACTATAAAAGATGACCATCCACAAGATATATAGTCATCAGATTCTTCAAGGTCAATGCCAAAGAAAAAATATTAAATGCAGCTAACTGCAGATCTTACAGAAAAACTCTACAAGCCAGAAGAGATGATGGGCCTATATTTGACATCCTTAAATTAAAAAAAAAAACTTCAATAATTTCATATACAGGCAAACTGGCTTCAGAAGCAAAGGAGAAATAAGATTATTTTCAGACAAAGATATACAAAAGGAATTTATTACCACCAGACCTCCCTTACAAGAAGACTTTAGGCCGGACATGGTGGCTCACGCTTGTAATCCCAGCACTTTGGGAGGCCAAGGCGGGTGGATCACAAGGTCAAGAGATCGAGACCAACCTGGTCAACATGGTGAAACCCCGTCTCTACTAAAAATACAAAAAAATTAGCTGGGCATGGTGGCGCATGCCTGTAATCCCAGCTACTCAGGAGGCTGAGGCAGGAGAATCGCCTGAACCCAGGAGGTGGAGGTTGCGGTGAGCCGAGACCGTGCCATTGCACTCCAGCCTGGGTAACAAGAGCAAAACTATGTCTCAAAAAAAAAAAAAAAAAAAAAAAAAAAGAAGACTTTAAATGAGTACTAAACATGGAAATTAATGACCATTAACAGTCACCACAAAAACATACTTAAGTACATAGAACATTTACACTATAAAGCAATTACATAATCAGGTCTACTTAACAACCAGCTAACAACGCAATGGCAGGACCAAATCCACAAATATCAATGTTAACCTTGGATACAAATGGGCTAAATGCCATACTTAAAAGACATACAGTGGCAAGTTAGATAAAGAAACAAGACTCAGTTGTATGCTACCTTCAAGAGACCCATCTCACATGCAAGGTTGCCCACAAGCTCAAGGTAGAGAGATGGAGAAAAATCCATCAAGCAAAGGGAAAACAAAAAAGCAGTAGTTGGCATTCTTTTTTTTTTCTTTTTTTTTGAGATGGAGTTTCGCTCTTGTTACCCAGGTTGGAGTGAAATGGCGTGATCTCGGCTCATTGCAACCTCCGCCTCCTGGGTTCAGGCAATTCTCCTGTCTCAGCCTCCTGAGTAGCTGGGATTACAGGCATATGCTACCATGCCCAGCTAATTTTTTGTATTTTTTTTTTAGTAGAGATGGGGTTTCACCATGTTGACCAGGATGGTCTCGATCTCTTGACCTCGTGATCCACCTGCCTTGGCCTTCCAAAGTGCTGGGATTACAGGTGTGAGCCACAGCACCCGGTGGCCTTCTTATTTCAGACAAAACAAGCGTTAAACCAACAATGACCAAAGAGAACAAAGAAGGGCATAACATAATAACATAAATGGTTGAATTTAACAAGAAGACTTAACTATCCTAAATATATATGTACCCAACACTGTAGCACCCACACTCATAAAACAAATTCTTAGAGACTTACAAAGATACTTACATAATCACACAATAATAGTGGGAGATATTATTGGACACAGCATCAAGGTAGCATGCTAACAAAGATATCTGGGACCTAAACTTGACATTGGACCAAATGGACCTAACAGACATCCACATAAAGCTCCACCCAATAGCATCAAAATACATATTCTCATCTGCACATGGTACAGGCTTTAAAATTAACTACACACTAAGCTGTAAAGCAATTTTTAACAAATTAAAAAAATTCGAAATCATACCAATGATATTCTCAATTCTCAAAAACAGTACAATAAAAATAGAAATTCATACCAAGATGATCTTTCAGAACCATACAATTACTTGTAAATTAAACAATCTCTTCCTGCATGACTTTTGTGTAAATAATGAAATTAGGTAGTAATCCAGAAATATTTTTAAATAATGAAAACAAAGATACAATATAGCAGAATCTCTGGGACATGACTAAAGCATTGTTAAGAGGAATGTTTATAGTGCTAAATGCCCATACCAAAAAGTTAGAGAAATCTCAAATTAACAACCTAACATCATACCTAGAGGAACTAGAAAAATAAGAGCAAACCAACCCAAAACTGTACTATAAGGTTACAGTAACCAAAAGATTGTGGTACTAGTACAAAAACAGATACATAGAACAATGGAACAGATAAGAGAACCCAGAAGTCAGTCACACACCTGCAACTATCTGATCTTCAACAAAGCCAACACCAGCAAGCAACAGGAAAAGTACTGCCCATTTGGGTAGCCATATTCAGAAGACTTACACTAGATCCCTTTCTTTCACCGTATAAAAAATCAACTCAAGATGGATTAAAGACTTAAATGTAAAACCTAAATTATAAAAACCATAAAAGAAAACCTACAAAATGCCGTTATGGTCATAGGCCCTGGCAAAGACTTCGTGATGAAGACTCCAAAAGCAATTATGACAAATGGGACCTGATTAAATTAAAGGGCAGAAGAAGCTATCTACAGAGTAAATAGACAACCTACAGAATGGGAGAAAATATTTGCAAATGATGCATTCGACAAAGATCCAAAATCTAAGTAATATGCAAAATCTATAGGGAATTTAACTAAAGAAATCAATAAATGAAAAGGAAACAAGCCCATTAAAAAATAGGCAAAGGACATAAACACGTACTGCTCAAAAGAAGACATGTAGGCAGCCAAAGAACATATAAAAATAATGTTCAGTATCACTAGTCATTAGGAAAATGCAAATCAAAACCACAGTGAGATACCATCTGATACCAGTCAGAATGGCTATTAACAAAATTAAAAAAAAAAGATGCAGGTATGGTTGTAGAGAAAAGATAATGTTTGTACACTACTAATAGGACTGTAAGTTAGTTCAACTACTATGAAAAGCTGTTTGAAGATACCTTAAAAAACTTAGAACTACCGTTTGACCCAACAATCGCATTAATGAGTATATACCCCCCCCAAATACAAATTATTCTACCATAAAGATATTTTTGCTTGTATGTTCATCACTGCACTATTCATAATAGCAAAGACATAGAATCAACCTACATGCACATCAGTGGTGGACTGGATAAATAAGATGTGGTACATATGTATCATGGAATACTACACAGCTATAAAAAGAGGACCAAATCATGTTTGTTGCAGATACATGGATGGAACTAGAGATGAGTATGATAAGTGAATTAATGCAGGATACCACATGTTCTCACTTGTAAGCTCCCAACTAAACATTGAGTACGCATGGACACAAATAAGAGAAAATAGACCCTGGAGCCTACTTGAGAGAGTAGGGGAAGGGGAAGGACTAAAAAACTTCTCATTATGTATTATGCTGATTACCTGAGTGATAGAATTATCTGTATGGCAAACTCTTGCAATATGCAATTCATCCATGTTACAAACCTGCACATGTACCCCTTGTACCTAAAATAAATGTTTGAAAAAAAAAATCAAGAAAATAAAAACATAATATTTTTGGAAAAAAATATATTTAGTATTTATATGTAATGCTATTTGATAGTCATTGCTCTATGTTCCTTTTATATATTAGCTCATTTTATATAAAGAATTATTTAAATTTTACCTTTAGATATATTTAAATCAAATTTTGGTAGTTATAAAACAGGATGCATACATTCCAAACAATCAGAGGAAACAAGGAGAAAATCACTAATAGTAAGAATGTGTGAACAGATATGCACAAGAAAACAAGGTAGCATAAATGAAAACTAAACATTTTATTTCAAAAGGTAAATGAAAATTATAGTAACCTTGAAAGACTCTAATTGGATTAAAATTATTTGTTATTTATATAAACATGCCACAATTAATCTTTTATGAACAAAAAATATAAAAAATTGGTATTACTTAAAATCTAGTAATGGATGCAAAGGATAATGATGTTAATAGGATTCAAAGCAAAAGCTCTCAAGACAAAGATAACCATCTTATATTAATAAAAGATATAATTAGAAATGAAGATTTATTTAAGAAGCCTAAATTCTTACCTTTCAACTAAGGCAAATATTATTCTAACGTGCAGTCAGAGCCCTGGAACTGCATTTATCCCGTGATGTCTCCATGCTTATTTTAGAACATCTTGCAACCACCGGTAATCCAGACCATGACTTCCTCCTCCTGAGAATGCTCAGTCATCAACAGTGATTTGCTGATGTTGATTATTTTGGCAACTGTCTATTGAACTCACCATATTGTAACTGATTTTCTTTTGTGATATATTCTTACCACCATAATATTCAAGCTGCGCTGCTTCTTGGCTCACTATTCTCTTATTTTCCAAACTTTCCATTGTATCATCTGGACACTACGTTAACTACCTCTGCTACTTCTTGTCCTTTACTGAAAATTGGCTGTCTTTTAAGGACGATATTTCTTTCTTTTTTAAAAAAATATATATAATCCATATATTTTACAAAAAAAAGTGTAATATTTTTAAAAGAAATAATATTTTTAAAAGAAATGTTAAAAAATATATATATATAATATATATATTTTTAAATTGCATTTTAGGTTTTGGGGTACATGTGAAAAACATGCAAGATTGTTGCATAGGTACATACATGCCAATGTGGTTTGCTGCCCTCCTCCCCATCACCTATATTTGACATTTCTCCCCATGTTATCCCTCCCCAACTCCCTACCCCCACTGTGCCTCCCCTAGTTTCCCCAACAGACCCCAGTGTGTGATGCTCCCTTCCCTGTGTCCCTGTGTTCTCATTATTCAACACCCGCCTATAAGTGAGAACATGTGGTGTTTGATTTTCTGTTCTTGTCAGTTTGCTGAGAATCATGGTTTCCAGGTTCAGCCATGTCCCTGTAAAGGACACAAACTCATCATTTTTTATGGCTGCATAGTATTTTATGGTGTATATGTGCCACATTTTCCCTGTCCAGTCTATCATCAGTGGGAATTTGGGTTGGTTCCAAGTCTTTGCTATTGTAAACAGTGCTGCAATGAACATTCGTGTGCATGAAGGACACAATTTCTACTGCATCTAACTTAAACAGATGCTGTGCATATCTTTGACACCCCATGCAAACCAGGATAAAGAAGTGGTAGCTGCCTTTTCCTGCCAGCACAGTGGTATTTCCAGGTCATTCTTATTTTACTCTTTTGAAAACCCTGTTCCTTTGAGGACTGTGATCTCTTAAGTCCTCTGTCTTCCACCCATTCTCATTATCACCACCTGGTAACTGCCACATTTGACTAAGTAAGCAGATCATTGGTCAGCCTAGATCCCATGTCAATCACTTCAGTCATTCATTTGCTCAAATCCTCAACTCCATGTTCATCCATTGCCTATACATGCAATGCATTTACTCTAGATATCACTGTCTTACCTCTATAAAAGGAAAATCAATCTTGGGAACCCCAAATCACTAAGCTAAAGGTAAAAGTCAAGCTGGGAACTGCTTAAGGCAAACCTGCCTCCCATTCTATTCAAAGTCATCCCTCTGCTCACTGAGATAAATGCATATTTGATTGCCACCTTTGGAAAGGCTATCAGAAACTCAAAATAATGCAACCTTTTATCTATTATTTACCTATGACCTGGAAGTCCACTCCCCGCTTGAGTTCTCCTGCCTTTGCTTTGAAATATCCCACCTTTCAAGACGGAATCAATGTTCATCTTACATATGTTGATTGATGTCTCATGTCCCCCTAAAAGGAATGCAACCAAGCTGTGCTCTGATTGCCTTAGGCACATGTCATCTGGACCTCCTGAGGCTGTGTCATGGGTGCGCAAATTTACCTTTGGCAAAATAAACTTCCTAAATGGACTGAGACCTGTCTCAGATTTTTGGAGTTTATACCTCCTATACTCTCAATTGGATTAAGGTCTTTTGAGGTACTAATGTTGAAATAATAATGCTTCCTCTCATACTTCACCATATAAAACTTAAAAAGTACAGTTTTAAATAATAAATGCAAAACATCTAAAAATTATGATTTTCCCCATGAATGCTTCCTTGCTTTTTCTAAAAATAAGTCTCCATGTTGGGTAATTCAGTACTGACTAGATAAAGCTTCCTGAGTAGTATGAAGAAATTCAAACTATCTTCAAATTGATGACTACTCAAGTTACTATTGCTGCATATCTGATTATGCCAGTTCAGGAGTTTAATGCCACTACTTTAATATGTTCATCAATTCCTGGGTCACACACTTATACAGTGCCTAGCAGGAATGGTTTGTCTCTGTTTCTTAATAGATAGAGTCATAGCAGAAGAGACTTGACAGCTGAGGGGTGATTTGCCTGCTGGACACTCGAATCATCTGAAGATATTTTCACTCAGATGTTTGGTAATTAGTGCTGTCTATTGACTGGGATCTTGGATGGTATTGTCATCCAGCACACCTATGCATGTAATTTGGACTTCTATGTTAGTCCATTTTCATGCTGCTGATAAAGACATACCCGAGACTGGGTAATTTATAAAGAAAAAGAGGTTTAATGGACTCACAGTTCCACATGGCTTGAGAGGCCACACAGTCATGGTGGAAGAGCAAGGGAGAGCAAAGGAATGTCTAACATGGCAGCTGGCAAAGAGAGAATAAGAGCCAAGTAAAAGGGGGAATGCCTTATAAAATCATCAGATCTCATGAGACTTATTCAATAGTATAAGGGAAACCACCCCGTGATTAAATTATCTCCCATTGGGTCTATCCTACAACATGTGGGAATTACGGGAGCTACAATTTGACAGGAGATTTCATTCTGCCCCTGGCCCCTCCCAAATCTCATGTCCTCTCATTTCAAAACCAATTATGACTTCCCAACAGTCCCTCAAAGTATTGACTAATTTCAGTATTAACTCAAATGGCCGCAGTCCAAAGTCTCATCTGAGATAAGGCAAGTTCCTTCTGCCTATGAGTCTGAAAATCAAAAGGAAGTTAGTTACTTCCTAGATACAGTGGAGGTACAGGCATTGGTATATATACCCATTCCAAAAGAAAGAAATTGGCTAACACCAAAGGGATAAAGGCCCTATGCAAGTCCGAAATCCAGCAGTGCGGTCAAATCTTAATGCTCCAAAATGATCTCCTTGGACTCTATGTCTCACATCCAGGTCATGCTGATATAAAAGGTAGGTTCCAATGGTCTTGGGCAGCTTCACCTCTGTGGTTTTGCAGGGTAGTCTCCCTCTTGGCTGCTTTCATGGGCTGGCATTGAGTTTCTGTGACTTTTCCAGGCACATTGTGCAAGCTGTTAGTGTATCTACCATTCTGGGATCTGGAGGATGGTGGCCCTCTTTTCACAGCTCTACTTGGCAGTACCCCAGTGGGGACTGTGGGGGGGGGGCTTCAACTCCACATTTCCCTTCTGCATGGTCTTAGCAGAGGTTATCCATGAGGGCTCTGCCCCTGGAGCAAACTTCTGCCTCCACCTCTAGGCATTTACATACATCTTCTGACATGTAGGTGAATGTTCCCAAACCTCACTTATTGACTTCTGTGCACCCGTGAACACCACATTGAAGCTGCCAAGGCTTGAGATTTGCACGTCCTGAAGCCATAGCCCAAGCTGTACCTTGTCCCCTGTTAGCCATGGCTAGGGGCTGGGAGACAGGGCACCAAGTCCCTAGGCTGCACACAGCAGGGGTGCCTAGGCCCAGCCCGTGAAATCATTTCTTCCTCCTAGGCCTCCAGGCCTGTGATGGGAGGGGCTGCTGCAAAGGTCTCTCACATGCCCTGGAGACATTTTTCTCATTGTCTTGGTGACTAACATTTGACTTCTTCCTATGCATGCAAATTTCTGCAGGTGGCTTGAATTTCTCCTCAGAAAATGGGTTTTACTTCTCTATTGCGTCATCAAGCTACAAATTTTCCAAAATTTTATGATCTGTTTCTCTTGTAAAACCAAATGCTTTTAACAACACCAGGTCACCTTTTGAATGCTTTGCTACTTAGAAATTTCTTCTGCCAGATACCATAAATCATCTCCCTCAAGTTCAAAGATTCACAAATCTCTAGAGCAGAAGCAAAATGCCACCAGTGTCTTTGCTAAAACATAGCAAGAGTCATCTTTTCTCTAGTTCCAAACAAGTTTCTCATCTCTTTCTGAGACCACCTCAGCCTGGATTTCATTGTTCATATAATTATCAGCCTTTTAGTCAAAGCCATTCAACAAGTTTCTAGGAAGCTCCAAACTTTCCCCCATTTTCCTGTCTTATTCTGAGCCCTCCAAACTGTTCCAACTTCTGCCTGTTACTGAGTTCCAAATTTGCTTCCATTTTTTGGGTATCTACCCATATTTTTGGGTATCTTTACAGCAGCACCCCGCTCTAATGGTACCAATTTACTGTATTATGCTGTTTTCATGCTGCTGATAAAGACATACCTGAGACTCAGCAATTTATTAAGAAAAAGAGGTTTAATGGACTCACTGTGAATGGAACTGTGGCTGGGCAGACCTCACAATCATGGCAGAAGGTGAAAGGCACATCTTACATGGTGGCAGATAAGAGAAAATGAGAGCCAAGGGAAGGGAGAAATGCCTTATGAAACCATCAGATCTCATGAGATGTAATCACTACCATGAGAACAGTATAGGGGAAACTGTCCCATGATTCCATTGTCTCTCACCAGGTCACTCCCACAACCCATGGGAATTTTGGGAGCAACAATTCAAGATGAGATTTGGTTGGGGACACAGCCAAACCATACCATATCAGCTTTCTCATAGCATAGAATATTCTGAGAAATTAGACTTTTTTTTTTTTTTTTTTACATAGTGGATCAGGACTCCAGAAATGAATGTTCTAGAAAACAAAGCAGAACCTACATAATCTAATCTGACCTAGTCTTGCAAGTTACACAGTATCTTCTACCGAATTCTGTTGATTACAAGTGAGTCAAAAGCTTATCTAGATTCAAGTGAAGGGGCATAGTTCCTTCCCCATCTTTTCATGGGTGAATTTATACCATTTCCAAAAAACCATAGTAATGGCCATTATAAATGGGTGTGTTTTTTTTAATTATTAGTTGAAGCTGTAACTGATGCCTTCAAATTATACTTAACAGTTAATTTTCTCTAACATTCTTCAGTGTGACAAATTCAAAAAGGGAGAGCCCTTTCCAAAATTTCTGCATGTGGTAATCAGAATCCTACTAAGATGGCCTCATGACCTACATACTTGTATAATTGCATCCCTTTGAGTGTGTAAATCAAGTCCCTAATCAGCTACCTGTAAATTAATGAAAGAGGGCAGTTGTCCCAAGTGAGACTGATCTAATCAGGTGAGCCTGTTAAATGAGAGTGTAGAGGTCAGAGAAATTTTCCTGCTTGCCTTGAAGAAGATGTAATGAATGTATTGAATTACTACAAATGTCATGAAATTAATTTACTAGCTACTTGAAAGAGCTTAGAAGCAGAGCCATCTCAGGCAAGTCTCCATATGCAAAGGCAGTCTGACTGATACCTTGCTTTCAGTCTAGTGAGTTTTGAAGTAGAGGGCCCAGCTAAGCCATGCCCAGACTTGTGCCTCAGAGAAACTTTAACATAATATGTGTGTGATGTTTTAAATGGCTCGTGATAATTTGCTGCAGAGCAATAGAATACACTGCCATAACTTGTAGAGGATATTATTGCTTCACACTTTCCACAGAAAATAAAAGCCATCCAGTGGGAACTCTAGTATCTCTAACTACACCTGAAATTTACATTTTCTACCAATAACAAACTGATTCCTTTCTTTTTCTGAAGATGGAAAGGCTTCATTTTTCATGACTTGATAATTCCCTGATGTAAGAGTTGTAATGGTCACATTCTCTGAACACAATCCAATAATATTAGAAATTATAATATAATTTAATCAAAATAGCAAAAAGCTTACTCTCTTGTGGTTTACAAAAATATCCACTTATTTGAAATTCCCAACATGTGAATCAATAGAAAGTGAAAAATATATTTTTGGAATGTCTGCTTCTAGCGATGAGAGAGTAGTTTGCAGCAAACCAGCACTCACATTAAGAACAACTGAAAAACAACAGCAGCAATTGTGTGGGAAGCCTGGGCAGTTTCAAAGGCATTCAGAAATTGAAAGGCCATGAATTCAGTAAGAAGATAATTCCACTGACATGAGCCCAGTGTCTCCTTGTCATTGGTTAAGTGTTAAGTCATAAATAGTGAGTGACAGTCTAAAAAGCTGGGCAGAGGAAACCCGATATAAGACAAAGGAAATGGCAGGGACTTCTGCGATTTTACTGATTTGGGACAAAGGAGACAGAAATTAATACTGGCAGCTAGAATTAAGACTTTGGAGAGAAAGGAATCACGTAAAAGTGAGCCTAACTTTCCGAGTTGCACTTTTCTTCAGTATTTCTGTGAATTATTAAACTGTACAGGCCAATCGTATGTAAAGACATAAAGAAATAGTCAGAAACCTCAGAAGAACTCTTGGAAGACTTACAGTGCCAAGAAGAAAAAGCTGCAGTTCTTGCTCTACCAAAGTTGAAGACCCTGATAAATTCTCCACCCAAACTCTCTTCCAATTCCTAGAGGACTACACATTAAAAGCAGGAGATAAACCCAACATCTTCAGAATCTTAAAGACTGAAAATGAACGGCAACCTCAAACCTGATGACAGTGAGAAGAGATCCTCCTGTTCTAGCCACCTTACAGAAGAGAGAAATTTACTTTGGAGAAAATTTCTGCAATTTTCATACGCATTGTCTGAAAATTAGTAAAAAGTCACAGGAATACCAAGAAAATGAACCAAATGGAAATAAATTGTATAACGGAAACAGATATGCAGGTGATCTTTGCAAGTTACCAGATAAGCATTTTTAAGCAGCTGTGATTATTTAAGAAAATAGATCTTGAGATGGAATTTTTTCTTAGGAATTTGAAAGGCTTTAAAAAAATTAAATAAAAAGTACATATTTGACAATATAATTATTGAAAGTAAGAATTAAATAGCAGAGCATACTTAATTAGATTACTGTGAAAATGGTAAACACTATTGAGCATTTGGAAAATGGCTATTTTGTTAAAAAAAACTTATTTTGAGTTAAATAAAATATATAAATAAAATATATGATTAAGATTGATTTTTCCTTTTTGCTTTTTAGAATGTAACTAATAGAGAACTCCCATGTTGTTGCTTGCATTGTATTTCTATTGGACAGTGCTTATTTAGAAAGTAGAGTTATAGAAAATAACTAGATTAATGCATGCAGAGAAAAATAAACAGAAAATAATATAAGACATATGGGACAGGAAATTCATGCCAAAATCCGTATAATTGGGTATCTTCGAAGAGGAGAAAGAAGAAGATTGTGGAAGTATTAAATAGATGATGGCTAAGAATTTTCTCAAATGTACAAAATCCAGAGTTATATATTTAATAATATAAACCTTCAGCAAGAAAAAAATATCTAGGTGCATCATAGTAAAACTGTTGATGACTAAAGATAAAGAGAAAATATTAGAAGCAGGTAAAATAAAAAGACTTTATGCCACAGTAGACTTGCGGTTCACTTCTCAACATAAAAAAATGGAAGCTACAATGCAATGGAATGGCATCTTTAAATTGCTGAAAATGTAATTGTTAACCCAGAATTTTATACTGAGAAAACATAATGTTTTGTAGAAGAGGGCAAATTAAAGACATTTCTAGGCAAATAACTAAGAGAATTTGTCACTAGCAAAGCTACACTAAAATAAAATACTAAAGGGAAGATTTCAGACAACAGAAAGTGACCTCAGGTAGCATTACAGAAATATAGAAAGTACATAATGGACAATAGAAATGCAAAAATATAGGCAAAAGTAAATATTAAGATTTTTAAAAACCCAAGTATAATTATGTCATATGTGTTTTAAGGTAGATATAAAATTAAATTGCCTGACTACAATGACATGGAATTTGAGAATTCATATATAAAATTAAAGCATTAAGATCTTAGCATTGTTTGCAAAGAATATTATAAACCACTACTATTTTTTATTGGATGTTGATAAGTCAAGGATGATATTGGTATTCTTTGTATAATCACTAAATGTATAGTAAAAGAATATATAAATAACAAATTAGGCCAAAATCACATATTGATTATTTCTATAGATGGCAAGACAGAAAATATGTGGGGTAAAAGAAGAGCAAGATGGTAGACATAAATTAAAATAGATCAATAATTGCATTAAATGTAAATGGAACGTACTATTAAAAGAAAACAACTGTCAGATTAAGCTGGAAACTATCCACTATATGTCTCTTACAGGCAAAAAAAAAAAAAAAAAAAAAAAAGGGAAAAGATAGAAAAGATGTATTATAGAAAAACTGACCTCTAAAAATCTGGTGTAACTATGTAATGTAGCCTATAACAAAGAAGCTTTACCAGAGATAAACAGGGATGGAACATGATAGAAGATTAAATCCCCCAAGAAAATACAATAATTCAAAATTTCATGTACTTAGAAAGATAGCTTCATAAAATGAACAGAAATAAAATTGAAATTGACTTAGCAATAATCAATGGGAATTTTCAACACCTCTGCCAATTGCAGACAAAAATACATAAGGATATGGATAAACTGAATAACAAATAAAACTGTTAGTGTGCAACATCAAATCAGTTACCTTCAGTTCAAAATTATTTCTGCCTAGTAAACTTAAATTCAGCTTTTCCAAAGTTTCCTCAAATATTTCCATATAAATACAAGAAAGGAAGAAATAAACAATTTCCCCACATTTAGATTGCATGATGCCAGCTTAGGCTGTAAGAGCTTAAAAGTTTCTGTCAGAGCTTCAATATGTTGTCTAATTAACAATTTCTTAAAACTGAAACATGACAAATGGTACAAAGATACTATCCCTTCTATATGAGGTAGAATGATCAGTACATACAAAACTAGTAGTCTGTTCCTACTTTTACTATTAATAAACTACTCTCAGGGAGTAGGGTCAACCTCTATATTCAGCAACGAGGGAAATTTTTACATCTCAATAAAACAGAAAAATGTATTGGAAGACAAATTTGTAATGCTCCTTCTCTCCTTCTCCCTCTTGGGTATGTACTTCACAAAGGTTCAGTTGAAGTAGCAATGTTTGTCCTAGGGGAATATATCTTTAAGGCTAAAATTCAGGACTTTGGGTGTCCCACAGGGAGGACAAGCCTTTTTAGGAGTTTCTCAAATAGCACCGCACAGATATGCCAATTCCACTTACATTTAAGTATGTGTGCCTCACAGATAGTAAGGTTGCTCCCACCAAACTGATACACTGTGCCACTGATCATTTTTTGTTACATTTTTGGTTAATGATAAACTTATGAAATATTTTTGCATTCTAAAAATAAATGGAAGTATAGATTTTTATGCTTATTTCTTTCTCCCGCTATTATATGGTTACCTTTATTATTGTAATTTGTCTGAATGCTTAGGCTACATTGACTGAATTAAAATTAATGTTCTTCAAACTTCTTTCTTCTAAATTTGTTCATCTGCAAAACTGCGTTTCTTTGAGCAAGGATCACATTCCAGGTATTTATCTTCCTTTCCTGTTTAGCACAGTGCCTGGCAATAGTAGACAGGAGCTGTTTGAAGAACAAGTAAATTATATGTTGTGATGATTGACTGTACCACAATCTATTGCTCTGATATTACAGATGGTTTCTTAGTAAACTACTATTTAATACACAGCAATTAAGAAGACAAATAATGAAATAATCTGATCTACAGGCATTAGCACCACAAAATAATTTTGATCAGTGTGTAGATGGTTGATATTAAAGTTAGATTTTAAATAATTTTCATTGATCGCCTGTATCTTTCATTTAGAGGTCATAAGAATGAATATTGATGTCAAGACAAAAGGCACAAATGCTAAACCATTGATAAATACCAAAGCAATTTGCTGATAGACATTAACATTTTAAAACAATTATCTTAGTAGTCTATTGTCATATTAGAGACATGTTTTTCAATGAAAACATTTAGTTTACTGCAGAATCCAAGATAATCTTTGCATATGCCAACAGATGTTTATGTGTTAAAGGAAAAATCTTTGGAATATTTTTAGATGTAATTAACACAGTACATGTTATATCTAACTCTACCTTTAAAATTACTTGCAACAATTCTCTTTTTTATAAATAATTAACCTTGAATAGCACAATTTTGGGGGAGTGGCCCTGAAACTTCTGAAGTAGGAGCACATTTAATCTTGGATTTCTACAGAATTAGTTTCTATTTGTTTGCTCTGCTTTGCCAAAAATAAAGAAAAAACTAAACCATTTTCTGAAATTAATACAATACATCACAATAGCAATTGATTTAAAGTCAAGGAAAAGTTTCATATCTTTTAGGTAATTAAGCAGGTAGTTAATTTTTGGTCAATTAGCAATTTTTATCCAAAGTAAGCATTAAAATTCTGGCTGATGATCTAGTATATTAAAAAAATTAAATTTCTTGTACAAATGTAGATTATTGCTGTTATTCTAGTCTATTATATGTACTTAAATATAATTGCTGCCTTATGTTGTAGTAGAAGGCTATTATAGAAATTAGAAATCAGCATATTCTATTGTGTTGTTACAGATACTAAATGTCACTCTTTTTAACGTGTCCTAGTTAAGAGGAATTCATAGGATATGAAGAAATTAATTTCCCAACTCGTTAACTGGCACTTTAAACACTCATATATTCATTTCTTTTTTCTATAAGCATTTATTGAGTACCTGTCATATGCCAAATATTATTCTAGGCACTGCGAATATAAGGGAAGTAAAATGCAGTGTATAACCTTGAGGTTCCATCAACCTAAACAGAATGAGGGAAACAATAATAGAAAGATGATTGTACTACACTGTGGAAAATGTAATGATAAAAAGAGGCACAGATTATTATAGATGTAGAATGGTCAAATAGCTCATCCAGACTTGGAGGTTATGGCTAGCAAGAGAATTTTGTGGAAGATAATTCTTGAAAATTTTAAACAAGTTCAAACTATTTGATAGATTATGTATTAGAGATGAAAGCTGTTTCAGGAAGAATAGTAAAAACTGTGGCAAAGAGGCAAGAAACAAAAGTTGTTCAAAGAATTGTATATATAATCACCTGTTGGTGTGTATCACTCGAGGCACAGAGCAGGTAGGAATAAGGCTAGCAATAGGCAAGGCCAGATTAGGTAGAGCCTACAATGTATATGACAACACTTTTGTATTTTATGGTTAGATATGGGTTGAAGATTGAACTTGTAGCCAATTTGGAGTCACTGATGAGCAATCAGTGGTAGAGTCAAATAGTAAATGCTGGACCATGGGCAGATGATTTTGGAAGGGATATGGTGAATAGCTGTAAATGGACAAGACTGAAAGCCTTCAGAACATCTGCAGTAAGCATATGAACAATAATGAGAATGGTGATAGGAACTGAGAGGAGGAAATAGATTTGGGAAATATGATATTTAGTTAATAAAATCAGGGCTACATAGTCATTTGGAGATGGAAGGGACAAGGGTAAGTCCTCTACTGACATCTTGGGAGATGAGGTGAATTATCGGCTAAATTATTGGCCGATTTGAAGATTGAATAAATGAACTAGAAATTGGTATCATCAGTCAGTAGAAAAGAAGCTTGGTACTTCCGGAAATCAAGACAATTACGACAGAGCAACTTAAAGTCAGGGCCGAGTTTCAGATCTTTTAAACAATTAAGCAGAAAGTTAATGTTCAGAAACTATTACCTTCATCAGAATTAAGCATCACAGTCCTGTCTGTAGCTCTTATATATTAAAAACTCATTTTTAGTTTTATCCACGAATTAGTTTATTGCTGTCATTTGCCTTTAAATACAAGAGCTGCTTTATGATTAAGATAGGTGAATGTGATGTTGGTAAGTGATTAATAGTTATTTAAACAGTCCAGACTTTATTATTTAAGAACATTAATATGAAGCTATACTGTATATACATGTATATATACAATGTTATATACTGTGCTATGTGCTAAGGAGGCAGAGAAGAAATAAATACACAATCCCTGATGACAAAGTGTTGTTTTAGCTGAAAGATGGATTTTTAAAGAGGGGTTTTTAATTTTATTTTATTTTAGTTCAGGGTTACATGTGCCAGATTTGCTACATAGGTAAACATGTGCCATGGTGGTTTGCTGTACAGATTAAATAGGGATGATTCCTTATATTAAAAAAAAAAACTTTCTATGAGATGCTATGATTTTGCTCCTCACAGAAAATGCTATGTTTTAACCCATATCTAACCATAAAATACAAATTCATCCTCAGAAATATGCTATTGCTTAGATATTAGTCTGCACCCCTTTGAAAGTTTTCTTACTTTTAGCATTTTCAATTATTTTTTGAATCATTTATGTGACATGAAATATAATTGTATATGTCAATAGAATTTATTGCTGCTAGTAACCATAGGAAGACCAATTTATTTAGTTTCTTTATCTATAATTTTTCATTCTCTTACTATATTTTTATGGAACATACCCAAACTAAAATGATATGAACTTAGCCAAGCTCTGAGCACTTTCTCTTATGATAAGGACGTGATTTAATCTCTTTTACAATAGTCTTTAGAGAAAAGCCAGTTTGCTTTTGGATCTAGACTTTAAGATAGGAGTTTTTCTTATTCTAGTCTTTCTCAGTAATTGAGCAATTGGGGATGTACTCTCAAGATACTTCCTTTACATATTGTCTCTGAAATACAAGGGCTATGGAAATTTTGGATAAAAACATTCAACCAATAAGTTAAAAAGCAGTGAAGTGTGGTTAATTAATCCAGCTGATTCACTGAGTAAGAGTTAATGTAATTGCCATTATCAGATGGAACATTTAGGCTTGCTTAGCTTAAAACCATTATTTACTGAATCTAAAATTCAGAGACTTAAAAAAATAATAATAGATTTCCCAGGGTCAGATAGCTACATAAAAGAAAATGACTTAAATCCCCATTTTTTAATAGGTCATGTGTATTGATGTAGATCTTAAATACATTAGCATTCACTCTTTTTCAGTTAAGTGGTCAGTGCAGATTTTGACAAGCATATGCAGTCATGTAACCACCACCACAATCAAGATATAGAATATTGACATCACTGGATGGAGAGTTCCGCAATGCTCTGTTCTCCACTCTTGCCCCTAGGCAATTTCTAATCCTGTTTCTTTGCTTATACTTTTACCTTCTTTAAATGCCACAGGACTCACACATATGTATCCCTTTATACCTAGTTTCTTTCATTTAGTGTAATTCTTTTTTATGTTATTGAAGGTGTTGCATGTGTCAGTAATTCAATTCTTTTGAACAAGTAGTATTCCATTGTAAACATGTACCTCAATTTATCCATTGATCAGTTGATGAGCTTTTGAGTTTTTGCTGTTTGTTTCGTTTTGTTTCTGTAGGTTTCAGCTATTCTGAATAAAACTGCTATAAACATTTTATACAGCCCTTTGTGTGAGGATATGTTTTCTTCTCTCCTAAGTGTTTTTAACTCAGCATAATTCTCTTTAGGTCCATTCATGTTGTTGCATGTATAAATAATCTGTTCCTTTTTACTGCTGACTCACATTCCATGATATAGATATACCACAGTTTGTTTAATCATTAATCTGTTGCAGAACATTTGCATTGTTTCCAGTGTTATAAATGAGGCTGCTATGAACATTCATATGTAGGTTTTTGTGTGAACATCACATTTTAATTTCTTTGGGATATTGGTACTAATGTTTAATTTCATAAGAAACTACTGAACTATTTTTGCAACATTTTACATTCCCATCAGCAATGCAAGAGGTCTTCTTGCATTCTTGCTAACGTTTGTGATAATTAATTTCTATTCTGGCTATTCTGGTAGGTGCTTACTGATATCCCATCTTGATTTTAATTTGCATTTCTCTAATGGGCATTGATGTTGGACATTGTTTCATGTGCTTATTTCCATCTGTATTTTCTTGAGTGAAATGTCTGTTCATCCCTTTTGCCCATTTCCTATTGAAATGTTTTTGTAACTTGAATTTTGAGAGTTATTTATGTGTTCTAGATAAAAATCCTTTATTGGATATGTAATTTGTAAATACTTATACCTAACCTGTAGCTTGCCTTTCATACCTCTTTACTGGGTTTTTCCTAAAATAAAAGTTTCTGATTTAAAAAAAAAAAAGAAGAAGCAGGATTGTTGCATTCTAGAATTTAACTTTATAAAAAAATCACCATTTGTTCTTATTGTTCAATACCCACTTATGAGTGAGAACATGTGGTGTTTGGTTGTCTGTTCTTGTGTTAGTTTGCTGAGAATGATAGTTTCCAGTTTTATCCATGTCCCTGCAAAGGACATGAACTCATCTTTTTTTATGGCTGCATAGGAACATCACACACTAGGGCCTGTCAGGGGATGGGGGACTAGGGGAGGGATAGCACAGGGTGGGAGTTAGGGAAGGGATAGCATTAGGAGTAAAACCTAATGTAGATGATGAGGTGATGGATGCAGCAAACCACCATGGCACATGTATACCTATGTAACAAACTTGCACGTTCTGAACCTGTATCCCAGCACTTAAGGTATAATTCAAAAAATTCAAAAAAAAAAAAAAAAAACCCTGCCAAACTGTTTTCCATAGATGTTTCATTTCCGTAAGTCACATAGGAAAAGTCAAAGTGCTCTGCACTTTGTACTGTCTTCTCTTTTTCAGTTTATTCTATCAGGTATCTCAGTTTAAATTGAATTTACATTTCCCTGATGACTGATTATGTTGAGCATCTCTTCAAATGTGCTTGTCATTCATATCTATCTTTATTAAAATATTTGTTCAAATAATAATCCTTTACTTATTTATTAATTTACAATGTTATCGAGTTGTAAGGATCCTTTTTGAATTATGTCTTTATTTCTTTACTATATACTTGTCTTGCAAATACTTACTTCTGACATGTAGCTTCTCTTTACATGTTAAGTGTCTCTGTAGGGCATAAGATTATATTTTTGATGAAGCCTAATTCATCTGTTTCTTCTATGATTCATCATTTTTATGTCCTCAAAATTTTTGCTTAACCTTGTGTCATAAGCATTTTCTCCTCTATTTTCTTCTAGGACTTTTATAATTTTAACTCTTATATTTAGGTCAATGACATTTCAATTTTTTTAATATGGTAAGAGAAATTATTCAGCAATATTTTAACCTATTGAATATGCTGTCAAATATTTCCAGGATGTTTCTTGTTGGAGGGTTATCTTTTTTCCATTGAATTGATTTGTACTTCCATCAAACACCAATTAACCACATATGCATGAGTCTATTTTTTACACTCTCTATTATATTTCATTGATGTATATTAATATTTTGATAGTAAAATCATGTTCCATTGATGTATATTAATATTTTCATAGTAAGATCATGTTACATTGATGACTATAGCTTTGACTACAGTTAATTTTGGCATTAGGCAGTGTGAGTTTTCCAACTGTGTTCATCTCTTTCAATATGATTTTTCCTTTTCAAGATCATTGGATTTCCCACATAAATTTTAGAGTAAGCTTTTCAATTTCTCCTGAAAATTAAACAGATGAGATCGTGATTGGGATTGTTTTGAATCTATAGATCAATGGAGAGGAATTGACATTTTAACAATAACAGGGCTTCTGATCTTTGATCATGGCATATCTTTGCACTAATTTATGTCTTTTAAAGTTTCTCAAATTTCTTTAATTGATGCTTTGTAGTTTTCAGCACAGAAATGCCTCACATATTTTCTTATATTTACCATTAAGTATTTATAGATGTGATGCTACTGTAAATTATATATACTGTGATTATATATAGATATATATATACTATATCTCTAGATAATAGATATATAATACATACAATTTATAGTATATATCTGTATATAATTGCAGTACATATAGTATACAATTATATATAGTATACTGCCATTATATATAATTGTTCTATGTATATTATATATAATTATATATAATTGTTCTCTCAATATATGCTATATATGTAAACAATATAGATATCTATATATAATTGCAGTATATATCTCATATATACACTATATATATATATCTATATATAATTGCAGTATGTACGTATACTATATATGTCTATAAATTATATTTATATTTATATGTATGTGTGTGTGTATATATATATATATATATATATATATATTTGAGGGGACATGATTTCACTCTGTCACCCAAACTACAGTACAATGGCACAATCATAGCTCACTGCAGCCTTGAAATCCTGGGCTCAAGTGATCCCACTGCCTCAGGCACCTGAGTAGCTAGAACTACAGGCATATGCCATCATGCCAGGCTAATTTTTAAATTATTTGTAAAGATGATGTCTCACTGTTTTGCCCAGTCTTGTTTCGAACTTTTGGCCTCAAGTGATCCTCCTGCTTTAGCTTCCTGAAGCACTGGAATTACAGATGTGAGTCACTGTGTCTGGCATAAATTATATCAGGCGTCCCCAAACTTTTTACACAGGGGGCCAGTTCACTGTCCCTCGGACCGTTGGAGGGCCGCCACATACTGTGCTCCTCTCACTGACCACCAATGAAAGAGGTGCCCCTGCCTGAAGTGCGGCGGGGGGCTGGATAAATGGCCTCGGGGGCGCATGCGGCCCGCCGACCATAGTTTGGGGACGCCTGAATTATATTTTTAAATTTAATTTTCAATTTTTTTTTATTTCCAGCAATTAGAAAACAACCAGATTTAGTATATTGGCTTTGCATTCTGTTAACTACTAAGATCAGTCATTGGATTCATTTACTTCTTTTGTAGATTCCTTAGAGTTTTCTAAGTAGGCATATCACATATGAATAAAGATAGTTTTGCTTGTCTTACCATGTTTTGTTATTGTTTAGTTGTATATGTTTTCTTTTCTTATTGCACTGGATAGGACTTCAGTGTGATGCCAGATAATAGGAGTGATAAGATGATACTTTATTTATTTCCTTTTTTGAGACAAAGTCTCACTCTGTCACCTACCCAGACTAGAGTGCAGTTGGTGTGATCACAGCTCATGGGAGCCTCGATTTTCTGGACTCAAGCAATCCTCCTGCCTAAGCCTCCCAAGTAGCTGAAACCACAGGAGTGTACCACCATGCCTGACTGATTTTTAACTTTTTTGTAGAGACAGGTTCTCTCTATTGCCGATGCCAGTCTTGAGCTCCTGAGCTCAAGCTGTCCTCCTGCCTGGGACTCCCAAATTTGGGATGACAGGTGTAAGCCATTGTGCCTGACCTATTTTTTAAATTTACTTTTTAACAAAGATAGAGTTTGTTAAAAGGGGTATTACCATGTTGAGCAGGCTGGTGTCAAACTCCTAGGCTTAAGTGATCCTCCCACCTCAGCCTCCCAAAGTGTTAGGATACAGGCTTGGGCCTTGTGCCCAGCCAGATAATGCATTCTTGCATTTTTCCTCTTTCTTAGGAGAAAGTATTCAGTGTTTCACCACTAAGTATGATATTAGTTGCAGAGTTTTCGTGGATACTCCTTGCTATGAAAGATGTTCCCTTCTATTGCCAGCTTATTGAGATTTTTAATCACAAATGAAAAGTGGATATAAAATACCACCAAGACATCTGTATACCTATATAACAAACCTGCACATTCTGCACATGTACTACAGAACTTAAAGTATAATAAAAAAAAGAGAGAGAGAAAAAAAACTTCTTTACCCCACCCCCCCCAACCCAAAACAAATCAAAAACGTCTTTTTTTGCATTTCTTGAGATGATCATCTGACTTTTCTTTTTTGGTCTGTTAACATGGTAAATTCTACGGATTTTTTTAATGCTATATTAAACTTTGACTTTTTGGATAACACTAATTGTTCATGATGGATCATTCTGTCTGTATATGCCTGACTTTGACTGACTAATATCTTACTATGGTTTCTATTTCTGTGTTTATGAGGGATATTGGTATGCAGTTTCCTTTTCTTAAATGTCTCTGGCTGGTTTCGAAATCAAGCTAATGCTTGCCCCATAAACTTCATTGGAAAAGTTTACTGATTAATACTTCAGAAAAATTTTTTGAAGAGTTAGCAATTTTTTTGGTAAGTGTTTCCAAATATTTGGATCTTTTCTAGATGTCTTTTTATAACTGATATCAGTTTAATTACGTTGTGGTTAAAAAAAAAAGGCATTTTGTGTTTGTTTCCATTATGTTAACTTTGTTGTGGTTTGTTTTTGTGACACAGAATATCATCTGTCTTTGTGAGTATTCCATGTTGCACTTGTACATAGGTAGAATGTCCTATAGATGCCTATTAAGTCAAATATCTTCATAATATGTTTCAGGTCATTAATAGTTTGAAAGATTTTCTGTCTAATTTTCCCATCAAGTACTGAAAGAGGAGTATCAAAGATTCCAGTTGTAATTGTGAATTTGTCTATTTCTCATTTCTACCATTAAAAAAATGTTCTTTGAAGCTATGCTGGGTTATAATATCTTCTTGATAAATTGATACCCTTGTCAGCCAAACTCTGCCTTATATTTGCATCAGGACTTAGGCAGGACAGCTTCCTTTTCTTCCATCACTAGTGCCAGATTTCAACGTTGTGCTAGTGCATTATTCTTGCAAGAGGTGATTTTCTGTTCCTCTCTAGAGTGGAGCACTTGTGTTTCAACAAATCCCTTCAGAAGTAGTGGACCTTTGCCTATTTCCTGGATGTAGATGGGAAGAATCCCTGTTTTTCAACAGATTTTGATTTTACCCTTCCACAAGAAGCCATAGAACTTTGTCTTGTCCTTGGAGAAAGAACATTGAATGCCTCTTCTCCTCTGTTTTAAGTTTTCTGTTTGTTTACTTAGCATGCAGGAGTTATTCTGTGCCTATTCTCCAGCAGCAGCCAATTACCTTCTGCATGCATATGACATAAACAGGCCTTTCTCCAGAATCCTACACTGCCTTAGATATTTTTTTTTTCTGAAAACACAATGGAGGCTTATAGAAAAGAGCTTTGATTCTGGGACTGCTACACCTTTATGAGTTCTCTAATATTTCATTAACTGATTCTAATGTGCTTCTATGCTGGCAACATTTTTCTACCACTACTGCTAAAAGTGAAAGTTTTCACTGTCCCTTTTTTTCTCAAGGGTTTTTTAACTCTTTGAATTCACTTCACTTGGTTGACTTGTAACCTAAGCTCTCTGAAGGGTTAAAAAAAATTATACTTTCTTAGATTATTAGACTTTCTTTATTGTTAAGATGGAACATTCATTGTCTTGCAGTTTTCAATATCTTAAGAATAAGCACAACTTAAACCTATGAGTCTTGTAGGTAGTTTTTTATTTGAAATTTAGTAATCTATTGGGAAATATTCTATATGCCTTTCTGTATCTACTCTGATGAAGTTTAGGAAAATAAAGCAAGAAAGACATATGTAATAGTGCAGCATCGTCCTACATCCTATAAAAAGCAAGCAAACACACACACATAAAAAAACAACACGCACACATTGCTACCTGGTCAAATTAGCTTGGGAAATACTCACTTCACTAAAGTTCACCGAGTAGAGAGGTTTTTGACTATTCCATTGTGTTACATGTTTAGGCTTTTAAAACTATATTGTTAGTCCATAAGATAGGGATATTGTATCATTATAATTTTTATTATATTATTCATAGATTTTTAAAAGAATTATGACATAATCCGATTTATGTTTTTGAATTTGTGCTGTGTGTGTGAGTCAAAGATGTTGCAAGAAACATAATGTAATGGAATATTAATCCAAGGCTTACTAGGATTTGCTTTTATAAGTTTTGCTCCTTGTAAGATTTAAGTCTTCATGTCTGCTTTCCAGCCCACTTCTCATCCACTCACCATAATACAACAAAATACAAGTACTTCTCAAACAATGATATTCTTATCAGTAATGAGTAAATAGCCTATTTGGAGTAATTCACCCCACTCACTATGTACAGTTAATTCAGAGACAGTCAAATAGAAAAAGCTCATAGTTCAGAAAATATGCTTAAGAATTCTTGTTTCAATTTCAGAAAACTGCATACATTTAAATAAACAAATGCTTTTTAAATGCCCAGAATGTTGGAATAGGTCACAGAATCTGGAAAGGTAGGAATTTTGTGTAAGTAGAAAAGATATGGCCTATCTGGGGCCAGCCAAAATGAGTTCATGGCAATTTCTCTCCTAAAGCTATATCATCTTGAATGAGTCTTTTCCCCTGAACTAATTTCATTTACTCATTCTCTCATCTATATAAACCAAAAATAGTAATATGCTTTCTTCCAGGCATATTGGGAGCATAAGTTGAAATGCATATGGAAAGATGCCCATTGCATGATGCTGTCGTTGAATCTAAATCCCTCTCTCCTCATACGTAAACTGGGGGCAGCAGGGCACAGTGGCTCATGACTGTAATCCCAGCACCTTGGGAGGCTGAGTTGGGTGGATTACCTGAGGTCAGGAGTTTGAGAGCAGCCTGGCCAACATGGTGAAACCCCATCTCTATTGAAAATACAAAAATTAGCCGGGTGTGGTGGAACATGCCCGTAATCCCAGCAACTCAGGAGCCTGAGGCAGGAGAATCATTTGAACCCGGGAGGCAGAGTTTGCACTGAGCCGAGATCTTCCCACTGCCCTCCAGCCTGGGTGACAAAGCAAGATTCCATTTCAAAAATAAAATAAAATAAAATGGGGGCCAACACTATTCATCACAGCACTGTTCCAATTTTGGCTTTAAAATAACCACTAATGTCCATGTCTTACTCCCCAGTGAGATTGAGTATCTCTAACACTGATTAGGAAGTCACCTCTGCATCCACAGTAGTTTTAGCACAGTGCTTTCTATGTTACCATATTAAACAAACATTTGCTTTAACATAATTTGAATCACTGTTTCGACTACCTCACGGGTGTTTAGGAGTGGCAGATCAGACAGTGAGACTGTCTTTTTGTAATAAACTCTAAACCGTGAGGTAGAAAAGGTCCAGTGATGATGATGAAGACCGAGTCACTGCTCTATAATGGGGGTGGGCAGGAGAAAGTGTGAATAAATTAGTCAGAGAACAGGTCAAATGAAACACACAGCAGTTATGTTTTAGGTTGCTTCATATTCTTTATGGGAGATCTGAAGCATATAATAGAGAATAACTCCAGCACTTTGCAGGAGCATTGGGGGAGAAATCTGGGGTGAAGCCTTAACCACACCGTGAGGAAAATGTTTCTTTCTGGTCATTCCTCCTGTTCCCTTTAACAAGCTTTCAGTGCCCTTCCCTTAAACATTTGTCTCCTCAAAATTCTATCTTCCTTTTATCCCTTTATACTTACAGACTGAGTCATTCTCATCTATTGCTATGGTTTCAATTATTTATATTTCCAAATCTGTATGTTCAAGATAAATCTCTCTTGAGGACCTGTCTTATATATCCAAAACCAGATAAGAATTTCACACTCAAGTGTTGCAGATACTTTAGGCAACTCAAATTCAGTAAATCACAAAATAATCTAAATACCTCTGTCTCCACCCAAACTCTCATCTGCGTAATAGTCTTTGTTTTAGTAAATGACATCGCCATCTACCCAGCTTTGCAAGCCGGGAATATGAGCATCACACTATGTTTTCCTATCTTTTATCTCCCACTACCAAGACCACTAAATTTGAATCCCGAATAGGTTTCTCTCTCTTCTCCATTCCTGCCCTCCATCTGCCCTCCATTGCCATTCACTCCAGTTCTTGTTTCCATCTCACAGCAGCTGCAATGGCTTCTCAGTAAGTTTCCCTGTTTCTAGGTTTGGCTGTCTTCAATGCCTTATCCACTCTCTAGATAACTTTTCAAATGTGCAAAACTGATTGTAACTAGTTAAAAATTTGAAATTCATATAGACTCCCCATCTTTTAGCAACCTGCAAAATAAAGAGAATTTAAGCTTAAACACTCAGAATATCTTCCTCCTTCATCGTCTATATGTGAGAAAAATCATTAATTTTTAATGTCTCATGTAACTTTTTTAATTCATGAAGACATTCCAACAATGAAAACCAATAATGCAAAGATTTCCCCAATTGTAGTAGCATATGAAATTCCTAGGGAAAATAAAATCCTGAAGATTAAAATTCTCTGGAAGTTAAAGACAAAGAAACCAAAATCTAAAACAGTTCAAGTTCCAATATGAAATTATTTTTTACTATCTTAAATGTCTAAAGGAATTGCAGTGCTTTTGAATTCTTTATCTTGCTCAGTCTCATCTAGAAGAGTGCCTGATGCCTGGGGATTATTGACTTTCCTCATGACAGCTACATTTAGGCTGCCTCTCAGCCTAAACTAGCTTCAGGGTCTGAGAGTCTGTGTTAGCTCAATGCTTACTCCCTGGTGTGCTTCACTTTTCAGAAGTCCTGTGGGTTAATGGGATACAAAAGATCAGGGCATTAACCCCACAACTATAATAAATTTGTCTGCCCCATGACAGATTTATCAGGGAAAATTGTGTTCCCAGAACCCACTACCTGAGGAAAGAAAATAGAAAAAGAAATCTTATTTTTAGCTCCATCAGGAAACCAGTTGACTTCAGTGGTCCAGCAAATGCAACCTGAGAACATAAACTCACTTGGGAGAAAGTCACCTCGTCACCTTAGTGTTGGATTGAGCTAGGCTGCCCTATATCCGTTTAGCCCTGCTCCTGAGAAGAGCTGCCTGGAGCTTTCTCCAGATTAAGAAAGTAATCACATTTAGCAATATAACAGAAAAGCATGACTCTAGACACAATAAATCAATTTTACTTTTGTATGCTTCTTCTATTAAAACTTCATTGAGTAGGGATAATGTACTTCTATCTCTAGATTAAAAACTCCATCAAATTTACGAATTTATCTAATTTTAGATACTAAATAATTCTGCAGTCTCCTCAAGGAGCAAATATCCATACTCATTTACAGTCTTCCTCCCTTTTCAACTTACACCACTGCAGATTGTGGAAGGAAATCAGGCGAATTTGGCATCTTCTTTCTTTGTGCCCATCTCCTGCCCTACTCACTGGGTGCTGTTAGATTTTCCCACCAAGGCTGATGTAAGAAAAAAGCAGAGGGGTGAGATCTTACTTCAACTTGTGCTGTAGTATGCCAGCTTTGAGTTCTTTGGGCATACCAGATGTTTAGAGATGATTCTTTCTCTACTGGGGCATTTTAACAACTCTTCACTTGTTTCTTGCTGAGCTCTTTTGCTTCTAATTCCCTGAGGCTGTTTTATTTCCACTGGTAGATTGCAGTGGTTCCTTCTGCAACTAGCAACACCTTGGGGAATGATTCCAGATCTTTCTGCTTATGTCTTCTAGACACCCCAGACAATCTCTGTGGACAGAAGTCTGAGTAGCCTGTGATTCCACACTCTTGGTCCAGCAGCTTCTGAGTGTGCAGATCAATCTCTACCCAATCACACTCTCCCAGCTCTGCCACCCAAGTGTGTAGTTAGACTTGCCCTTAAGATTTCCTGGAAGGAAGTCATAGCCCAGTTTATACACTGTTTTAGATTTCTCTGACTTAACTCAGGTATGATCATCTGGCCCTACCGAGAATTTGAGAACTCAAACTCCCTCCCTCTGACAAGTGTCTAGGACGGTCAAACGGCAGGTTGGTCAAAAGTACAAGGTCTTTGTGGAGAAAACCCATACTCAAGAAGAGCTTTGAGTTTCTTCCACCTTTGGTCTTCTTCACTCAGGCCATCCTCTAATTTTCATTTCTCCATAAAACCACACTCTACTTCTCTCTTCTTTCTCCTCCTAGGTCCAGGCTTATCTAGCTCTTGTTAGGAGAAATATATATACATAGGCTATAAGCAAGATTTTCACTGTTATGTAGGCATTTATATATACAGTGGGAATTTGGTTCCTTGAAGCTTTGTTTTTGCTTTGGACTGACTTGAAGAAGAGAGAGTGCTTCTGAGGGCATAAAGGAGAAAGAAAAGATGGACTCTGCACAGAGAAAAGCTAGATTTGTGTTTTTAATTACCTTGTTACGTATACTTCCTCTCCTACTAAATTTTTGCATCCTTCTAGAGAATATTACTTCCTATATTGGGGCTTTTTCTCCCTAAAAATGTAAAAGCTAGGGTACTCTGGATCATGCTTTATTAGGATAGTAATTCCTAAGTGCCTCCCAAGCACTGTAGTGAGACATGGGCCCTGGTGCACTTTCTCTTGGTTCCACAGATAAATACCCAAAACATAATACTGGCTGGTTTAACCTACCTTCTCCATCAAGAAATGGGCACAGTTACCTTTTTGCCAGAGGCAGTTCTTTTAAAAAAATTTGAGGTTATTCCCTTTTCTGACCTTTATTCCACCTCTAACTCACATACATTTGTAAACTTCCAGAAACACATGTCTTTTTTCCTCCTTTTTTTAATGAAAATTTACAAAAATAATGAATTTTATTGATTCTAAGCACAGATAGGTATCTTTTCAGCTCTTAATACTGCTGAAGTTGAAATGCATTTACAAATAGTGTTGTGCCATATTTTATTTTTTAGCTCTTTTCCGTCTTAAGTGACGCATTGGCTAGCATGATAATACAGATTGAATAAAGGTGGAGAGAACAGAAAAATGAACATTTGATAATTTCTGTATTTAACTCATCATCTCATTGTATCTTTTTGAATCTTATTATTATTGTAAAACATTTCTATTTTAGTAAGTATTTTAGTAATTTAACATTAACCCTACTTTAATTTAATTCCTAAAAATCTAGGTACATTTTCTTACATAGTAATAGCGCTATTATCTTATCATCAAAATTCACAAATGTACATCAGTATCCTAAAATACCAAGTCCATTTTCAATTTTTCCAAATTATACTCAATGTACCTTTTTATATGTGAACTGAACAAATTTCAAATAAAATATCTTTTAATTTTGTTCACTGTTCCTCTTTTGTTTTTGTCTTTCATTAATTTGTTTTTTAAAAAAATCACATCATTTGTCTTCTATGGCCTACATTTAGGATTTATCTTATTGCCTCTTTATCGTGTATCTTAATTTTTTTTTTTTATCTGTCATGTTTCTTGTGAATTCGAAGTTAGAGATAAAGGCCTGCTTATGTTCAGGTTTAATATTCCTGGCAAGTGTACTTCAGAGCGATACTGTGTACTTCATATCGTGTCACATAAGGGAAAACACAATGCCTGGTTGTACCACTTTTAGAGATGATCAATTTTAGAATTGATTCTTGTCCTTTTAGAGCAATCGATTTTCTTTTTCAATTAACAAAATTGTCTTTCAAGTCTTTCCTAAGATATGAGTGAGAAGTGTGTTCATCTGTTTCTTTGAGTTCTTTCTCAAACTGTTTGTTTTCCACGTGTCATGGTCACTGATCCATATCATTTGTAAATAGCTTCTTCTGCAAAATGGCATGTCTATATCAAATAATTTCTCCCTTGAATAAAAAGACTAGGATTTCTATGTAAGTTTGCAGGTCATGGTGACACATAGGCTTCCATTTTAGGTAGGCAGGCAGGCCGCAGGTGTGCAAAATAAGACTGAAAGTAAAGCACTTTAGAATATTTCCTCTAAGGTAGATTTGTCTTTAAAATATCTCCCCATTTTTTTGGTTATGTGCATTGAAATTATTTTGTCTATGTTTTTTATGCCAGGAAGAAGGAAGGCATGATTCCAACATAAAGAATATAGACCAAAAAATCTCAATGCATGTAATCAAAAATTTAATGGAGAGGAAGTTATTTAATATCCTCTGAAATTAAATAGATAGGAAGTTATTTGATCTCTCTGAAATGTATTGAGTTAGTAATAATTGTATTTCTTCCTTTCTTAATGAGAACTATCAAAATGCATTTTCTTATCTTTGAAAACTAAGTTTCAAATTTTTCCTTTTATAGAAATGTCTATTTATGGTTATTTGTCCTTGTGTATACTTTAGTAGTTTGTGTTAGAGAGGCACTCAGAAGAATTAATCATCATAATTCCATATGAATGGTCTCAAAAGTTTTATAAATAATAGCAAAGAGAAAAGTTTCTAAAGAATGTAATGTTCTCCAAGGTCTAGAGTAGGAGAAAATAATAATGAGATTCAGCATAAAAATGCAAAACAGAGCAATCAGAGCTCTCTTGAGGAGCATATGTTTAAAAATTAAACACCATTTTGTTTTAAATATGATTGTACATATGTTCTAATGCAGTACTGTATGGTTTTTAACATCTTAGAAGGTTTAAGTAAATTTCAGTCATATAAATACAGCAAGAAATTTGGGTTATAAGTAGACAAGTAAAATATAAAATATGTAGAAAATCATTGTACTTATTGAAGTAATCCAGTAAAGGTGTGCCTGTAATAGGACACTCTAAAGATAAGGTGCTTCCTTTATATATGATGATTCTGGGAGATTGTAAGTTGCCAGCTTGATATATTTTTTAATGTTTTTAGAAAGGCACTACAAGCTTATACCTTTTATTAGAACTAGATTATCAAACTAGAACGACTATTGTATGTTACAATGGGTGAGGGCTTTGCTTTCAGGATGTTCATGTTTTAAGAGTTTCATGTTTTCATGAAAAAAAATTTCATTATCAGTTTGGGAAACATTGGTTAAACAAAGTTAAACAGATATCTTTTCTGTAGACCTCATAAAACTTTAAGTATGTTTTATATATTATGATTCTTCAAAAGTAAAGTATAATATATGATGAGTTTGGAAGTTATTTGACCATATTCCTTCAGGTTTTTCTTCTTCACCTGGCTAGTAATTTTCAATTAGCTACTGAATTCTGTGAGTTAAACAACATAATGACTCTGAATTCTATGAAAGGCTTTGAGTTTTATAAGTTTTATTCCAACAGCCATTTATATTACTCACAGATCATGTTGCTCATGTGAACACATGACTTTTGACATTATTAGGACAGATCTGTGCTGGTTTTGTTTTTTGTCCAAGATCGAATGCTTTTAGTTCTAGAATTTTCTGTTCTATTTACATAGAACCACATTGCTGCTCACATCTCTCCTTGGCTATTTTAGGCTTCCAAGCGCTGTTTTACTTGGGACCTTGACTCACGTGTGCACTTCAGGAGTTGGCCTATGATTTGAAGGACACTTTATGCATAGTTTGATGTTCTCACTTTGCACAGATTTCTTTTCCTAGATATCTTTCCTCAATTTCACAGTCATTCTGAGCTGTTCAGAGCCCTGAACTCTGATCTTGGATCCATCCACCCAATCACCAAGATGCTTCTCTTTGACAGCCATCCTCTATGTGCCACACCAACTAGTTGCTAACCCCTTTATAAAAATCTTTGTGTTCTACAAAGCACACTTGAGTAATAGCTACTAAGCAATACAATCAATCAATTCAGCAAAATCCAAAAAATCTACACTTACATAAGTGATATATCCTCATTAAAATAAATTGAAAATTAAGAAAAGCAAAAAATAAAAGCATATATTTACCTGAGCAAGATATCACCAATGTGTATATATGTGTGTGTATATATATATATATATATATATATATATATATATATATATATTTACTTTCTAGTTTGTTTTTATGCCCATAGCAGTTTTAAATACATGATTATAATTACATTATATATAAAATTTTTTCACCTGCCTCTGTCACTTAACTATAAGTAGTTTTTCACATGAGGCAGTCAGGTGTTTTTGTTGTTGTTGTTTTATTTTGTTTTTTTAACAGTTTTGTAATATTCCATCCTTGTTGTTTAAATTAATTTTTCTAAGTTTTATGTTTTATAAATTCTGCTGGCAGAATTTTACTCATAAATCAATTTTTAACTAAGTTAACTATTTCCATAGGATATGCTGCAAGACATAAAATTGTTAGGTCAAGGAATATAAACATATATAGGATTAATATACACTAAAATAACTATGGGAATAGGGAATACTCTTTCACTGTATTTTATTAAATTTATACAGTATTGTTTCAAAAAAGTATGTTAACAGTTTTGAGACCATGCATATAGAATTATGATGATTAATTATTCTGCGTACCTCTCTAACTCAAACTATGAAAGTATACACAAGGACAAATAACAATAATTAGACATTTCTATAAAAGGAAAAATTTGAAACTTAGTTTTCAGATATTGTGCGGTACATAATTGGAACTGTTATATTTTTATTCATTTAACTGTGATCACTCGTCAGTATGCACATCTTCAGATTTGTTTAATTAAAATAATATCTCTGTGTTAATGTTTAATGTGACTGTTGAGGTTTTAGTGCTCATCAAATTGTGTGAAGTTTTATAAGACTGATTTGATAACCTCAGTCACTTCTAAATTCAACAAGTAACTTTTTCAGTTTTTAGTTGCTGAATCATATGTTTTTGTTGTAAGAATGATAAACAGTCTAAACCACCATCATTTTCTTCTTTTCTCACCAAACCAATTTGCCATGGGTCTCTATTTAGCAGCCAAAGTAATCATTTTAAAGCAAATTACATCACATCACATCATTCTCTGCTCAAAGCTATCCAATTATCTTCCCACTACATGCAGAATAAAATCCAAAGTTTCTTACATAATTTCTAAGGTCCTGTGTGATCTCGAACTAATCTCCTGTAACTCTTCTCACTCTATCCACTCAACCCTCAGTGGCCTTCTTACTTTTCTTGAAACCCCCAGGCACACTCAGCATTTGATAATCCCTTATACTAATGAACATACCCAAATATTCACATAGCTCAACATTTTTCGTTATTCAAATTTTCTGCTTAAATTTCGAATCCTCAGAGAAAATGTGTCTATTGTGGCACTTCCCATCGCTTTGTATCTCAGCTTTGTTTTTTCATCGTAGCCATTGTCAGTGCCTCAAGACACACATTCATACGCATATATTTATTATCACCTTTATTAGATTAAAAGCCGGAAGAATGTGGGGTTTTGTTTGTTTTTGCTTTGAATGCTGTAAGCATTGGACTTAGAATAATACCTGTAACAAATGTAACAAAGAATGTTCAGAAAATACTTAAAAAGATTTTCTTACAAATCTGCTGATAATTCTGTCATGCAAATATAGCCACTGGTAACATTTGGGCATTATTTTTAATCTTTAAGGTTCATGATAAACATTTGATTTTTATATAGTTAGAGTAAGAATATGAGTTTTGAAATCTTTTATTCAACTTTTTTCCTTGACTCTATAAGCATTTTAATGTCATTATGTAGTCTTGATGAACATTTTAAAGGGCTACAGATTATTTCTCAATTGTACTCTAATAACTACAGAGTCATACTACTTTTAATAAGTAGCTGAAATATTTTATTACTTAAGATAAATCATCTTTTCCATATTCATTGTTAAAGTTTCCATTGTCATTTTACTTATTTTAGAGTAAGTTCATCTTTTCTTTTTCTTTAATAATTTACGTTTTTGAAAGCCATTACTTTTTAAAACAATTGTCACTAACACTAGTTTCTTGTATAATATATAGAGTCCATTCTTTTTGGACTAGAGTTCCATTCTTTTTCTTGAGAAAGTTTATTTCTACTTTTTCTTGCCCGAGTCTTCTAGATATTTTCTAATATTGTTTACTTATTAAAAATATAACCTCTATATTTTTTGAATACTGCATTTTCCAGCTTAGTTTAAATTCTTTTATTTGATTTATGCAGCTTATCTAACATTTCTTCTTTATTTTTAAAGAAGAAAAACATTGAGGCTTATGAATTTATCTTTCAAATTCAATTAACTTTATTCTGTTTGTCTTTAATCTTAAATACTGACTTACAGGATGTTGAAATTCCACCTGGACTTATGTAAGATAATACTTTAGAATATTCAAGCAGTTGAAAGCATTTTTAAAATTATTATGTAATTTTATTTAATTTAAATTAGCCAAGTACTATTCAATTTAAGTTAGAAAATAAACTCTGAATAAGTTCTCATTTTATTATTTTAAAAAAATCTTCCATGGTGACAAATGCAGTTATTTTAAAAGTGATTATTTTACTATATCTCTCTTTGTTCTGATACCATCTTACCAGTTTTATAGAAGCTTATTATGGTTATTTTTAAAAAATAATTGTCTGTTTCTTTACCATAAAATAAAATTTTATGTCTTTTTGTTTACTTTTCACCTTTGGATTTTATGTTCATATTAATATTCACTATTGCTTGTTTGTTTTTATTTTATATGTTTCTGCTTTCATTTTTAACCTTACAATGTCATACTATTTTAAGCCACATAAGCAAATTATGGTTTTTTTTGTAGTACAAAACTTAAAAATGACTTTTCATAGAATATGATTCAGTTCCATATAGTTTCTTATTTGCTGTGTTTATTCCTTCTCATGCCAGTTTATATATACATATTATATATACTTATTTATAGATAAATATTTGTTCAGCATACACTTCAACTAATGCTGACCTAATTGTTTAACCAGAAAAATAAGTATGATACCTTTTTATAATATCAGGGAGACAATTTGTTTCACAAATCAATTGACTTTGCTTAGTCAAAAATCTAAGGTTCTAATTCCTATAATTAAAAAGGAAAATAAGTCTATATGTAAAATCTAATTGCTTCATCTATTGTGATGACATTTTCAGCATTTATTTAAACATATCCCTATTCTTTCACCTGGTTAATTAAACACAAAAGCCTTTCCCTTTTATTTTTCACACTTTTTTGTTTTTATTTATTTGATACCACATCTTACTCATCTGGATCATGTTTGAATATTCTTTCAGGAGTAATAAACCTAAATGATATGTTTTTCTAGACCTTACATGTACAAAAAATTTTTTAACTCTTTCAGAGCAACAAGTTAATAGAGTAGATAATTTTGAGTTATGGCCTGTTTCCCTCAATACATTTTATATATTACATTAATAGTCTCTAATATTTAGGTTGTGAAAAAGAAGTCTAAGGGCTTTTAAAATTGTTCTCTTTTTAAAGGTAATAAGTAGGCTGGGTGCAGTGGCTCAAGCCTGTAATCCCAGAACTTTGGAAGGCTGAAGTGGGAGGACCCCTTGGGCCCAAGAGGTAAAGAGCAGTGTGAAAGACATAGCAAGACCCTCTATAAAATTTTTTTAAATTACCAAGGTGTGGGGGCGCACACCTATTTTCCTAGCTACTGAGAGGCTGAAGTGGGAGGATTGCTTGAGCCCAGGAATTCCAGGTTACAGTGAGCTGATTGTGTCACTGCATTCCAGCCTGGGCAACAGGACAAAACCCTGTCATTAAAAAAAAAAAAAAAAAAAAAGCTAATAAAATGCTTAATGTGTATATTATTTATATTTTTCTTAGTTTTTAAATTTTACTCTTTTATTTTGAATTTTGAATTTTTTGAGAATAACATATACTTACTTGTTTCTCTTGTTAGACAAAACTTTTTCTTGCCTGGAATTTTAATGCATACCAAACCATTCCGTTTCATTTTCTACCCAGTCACTTCTCCCGTGAATTTGCTCATCATCATAACCATGATAAATATTAATTTTAAGTATGATAGCCAATATTTAATCTGTAATAATGAGCTATGTTTTTTTAATGCATTATCAAATTGAATCTTTATAACCATTACTTCACATGGCTCCTCTTACTCCAATTAAAGACTAGGAAAGAAAAAGTAAGAGAAATTAATAAATTCAAAGACACACTATGGGTAACTGTTGAATCAGGGGTTCAAATTCTAATTCATCATACATGAGAAGCAAAGCTATTCACAACTCGTTTTAACTGCCTTATCAACTTCTCTTTTCTATTTTTAAGTGAATTCCGTTCAAAGGAAGTTTTCCTTTGACTTCTGTCCTTTTTCTGCTATAGAAACATCTAGAAGTCTGAAATATGTTTTCTTTTTGTTTACTCATTGGGCTATAAAGAAAACTCTTATCAGGTACAGAATTAGTGAAAAGTAAGGTTGTCTGAATATCACTCAGATGCTTCACAGTCCTCTTTAGATCTGGCAGAATAGCATCTTACTTTAAAGTCGAAGAGAAGGGTGATGCATAGTTCCTAATACCCTGATGTATTAAGATCTGGCTAGTTCTGCTTGTTGAGATAAACAATATTATCATCATCTAGGCTGATGATTCCCAAACCCCATGTGGTAAAACGTATTCATATGGCTCGCAACCATCCAAGCCTTTATGTAATTCCCTCCCCTTGATTGCAGATGGGATCCGTGACTTGCTTCTAACTTGTTTTGTATAATATGTGGCAACAGTGATGGGATATCACTCCTGTCATTACGTTTCGTCATATGAGGTGCTGTCTTGTCAGACTAGAAAAAGATTATTGTATGGCCCTGATAAAGTAGACACTGTGTTGTGACCTATCTGTGAAGAGAGGTGCATGTTAGAGAACTGTGGGCAGTTGCTAAGGACCTGAACATGGTCTCTAGCAGGCAGTCAGCAAAGTCTTGCATATCTCAGTAGACTACTGTGTGGAAAGAAATTCTGCCAACAATCTGAATTATTCTGGAACCAGACTCTCCTCAGTTTGAGCTTTCAGACATGAGTACAGCACAACTAATGCCTGAGTGTATCCTTGTAAGTCCTTGAGCAGAAAAATCAGTTAAATTGTGCATAGACTCCTGACTCAGAAAGACTGCAGGATAATGTGTTTTTATAGGCTACTATGTGATAATTCATTAGGCAGCAATAGAAACCTCATACAAATGGTTATTTACCAAATTAACCTAGAGAAGCAAGTTAAAATATATATTCTTGTCGACTTTTAATTGTTTGCTTTTTATACTTTGCAAAATAATTCATGAGCTTGTGATGGGCCATGTATTTTTTTAAAAAGGTACATCATGCTTGAGAATAATCCTCAAAACGGTGTTTGAAATTCAGTGCTCTAGACACTACACTGAAGAAAGCACCTTACAGTTGATCACAAGTGAGAACACAGGGCCTGTGAAAAATCCCAAGTATAATCACATGAATGGCTTAAATCTGAGTCTCTACTTGTTGAGCAAATAAATATAAAGGGCTATCTTTTTCATTCAATTCAGGTCTGTTAAGAAGCAGAAGCCAAAACAGGAAATCAGAAATTTGACAGCTTTATTGAAGGAAATGCCTGCAAATCATAAAGGGGAATGGAGCAGAGGTAGGCAGTGAGAGGCTTCAGAAAATGACACAGATCAGACACTAGTGAAACAAAAGGGAAAGGAAGGCTTGAGCTCTTCCTAGCCTTTTAAATTTCCACACTGCACTGTCTCAGTTGGGCCAAAAGGAATCCTCAAGCTACTCAGCCAAAAATGATCCAGGTACTACCACCGCTGTGCTCAATCATTGGCTAGCAGAAACCTGAGGAAGCAGGGCTTTCACGTTTGTATCTGGGTGGATCCAGGGGTGTGGCAATGGGAGTGTCAATCAATTATGCTCCTTAGAGTATTTCCTCTTAAAGGATAACTGAGAGACACACCTCTCTGGCCACACTTTTAATTAAGTTCTATCATCTTCTTAGACGAGTACAGCCCAATCTATCTACATCACTATCTTTTTCCTTTGCCTACCATCTGACTGAGAGACATGCCTGGTCTTTCTAGTGAAAGAAGGAAATAAGTGTCACATTGTTCAAGGGAAATCACCCGCATATTCCAAAAGAAAAGAGGTGGCTTTATTAGTTCTGATCTTGGGTGAATGTCTACTTTAATAAGAACAGAGCATTTGTGTAAAAGAAGTTACACACATTCACATTGCCAAGTTTATAATGTAACTGTCAATCATCTGAGTTATTTTACATGTATTAAAACATGCTCTGTCACCTACTTGTTACCAGTGTTTTATGGTTTTATTTTCTCTTTTCCTCACTATTTTCTTCCTTCATCTTTTTTTTTTTAAACTTATTTTTGTGTGTTCCTGAAGTAAAATCACAATAAAAGGACAGAAGTTTTCAGGAATACCAAGAGATATGTATATCCTTTTAGTAGGAACAAATTTCACTTTCAAATGAAATTATATAAATGCAACATTTTTTTTTTTTTTTTTTTTTTTGAGACAGAGTCTCACTCTGTTGCCCAGGCTGGAGTGCAATGGTGTGATCTCCACTCACTGCAACCTCTGACTCCTGGGTTCAAGCGATTCTCCTGCCTCAGCCTCCTGAGTAGCTGGAATTACAGGCGTGCACCATGGCACCCAGCTAGTTTTTATATTTTTAGTAGAGATGGGGGTTTCACCGTTTTGGTCAGGCTGGTCTCGAACTCCTGACCTCAGGTGATCCACCCACCTCGGCCTCCCAAAGTGCTGGGATTACAGGTGTGAGCCACCCCACCTAGCTGAATGCAACTTTTAAATCAAACATAGTTCTCATGAATAGATTATTTTGTAGTTGCTATATTACTTTAATTATTTCTTCATTAGATACAATATCAGATGCTTGAAGATACCAATTTACCAATGTGTATTAGACACACCCTTGAGTCAAAGAACTTGAAGTACAACAGAATGAGATGACACACAGTGTAACTATGAAGTGTGGAATGTAGCGATTTAATTAAAAACGGAGGAATACAATGGTATGGAGATTCAAAGAAGATCTTCCCTCTTCCTGGGGTAATCAAAGACGACATTCAGAAATTGGTGATTAAACTGAACCTTAAAAAATGCGCTAAATTTGGCTTGTGAGAAAACGGAGATGTGACATTGTGTAGACTATGCAACCCAGGAAGACAGAAAACTTGGCAGATAAAGAATGATTCCCATTATTGAAAAAGCTCTATATTCCCCTTTTAATGTCCTCATTTAGAGATCAGATTAGCCAGTTCATAGAGTAGTTCGCACCTCTTAGACTGTGTAATCTTAGTAAACACTATTTTGAAGCTCAGTCTTCCTATAGCAGCACAGTATGTTTAATAGAAGATATGGTAATTTTAGGTTATTTTGCTGCAGACTTTAAGAGCCTTTTAAGGCAAAACGCTTTAAGACTAGTTGCTTAAATCATTAAAAAATGATAAGGGTTTTATAAAATATATTGCCCCTTAGGCAGGGCTAAATTACTCTTTCATAGCTCAGAAGAGGGAGGTTATTTGAGCATTCAGGACTGTTTCAGTGCTAATTTTAAACTGAACGCTTTAGATAATTCCATATGCTATTTGAGCTTCCACTGGAAGAATGCATTTGCCAATGCTAACATAGAGAATGCTCTTTATTTTATGGTTTTAAAAAAGCTTAGATTGATGGTGTCTTTTTAACATGTTAATTTGTCTGCCAAGTGTGGCTTTTCAGGATGGCTGTTAAAATTTTGTCAGTATCATAAATGTGCTGCTTCCTGAGATATTTCTTTATTACCATGTCTTTGCTGGAAGGCACTTGCGTTAGAATTACTTTTGTGTATGTCTGCTTCCTCCTTCATATTTACAGTTTCTGTGGTGCAGCTTTTGTTTGATTCATTTTTGTAGCTCAGCAGTGTCTAGAATATAACAGGTACTTTAAAATGCTTGCGGTATCCCATCGTCTATCAGTATATCTCAATGAAACATAAACTAGACTGGATGACCCTTGAACATATTTTTATGAGAGATTATGCACTCTCAGAGTGTTTCTCAGCTTTTTATTAGGAGTATCGTATCGCATAGTACTAACTCATGTAAGTTAAGGATTTTTTTTTTCTTACCTTTTTTTTCCATTTCAGCATCCTTATGTGCAAGCAAGTGGGATAATCAAAGATGACATTCAGAAGTTGGTGATTAAACTGAACCTTATAAAATGAAGTTCTCTATCATTCTCAACTGTTATGAGAATTTTATTTTAATGATGACAGGTATCCACTACTGGCAAATATAGATATCACTACTCTGGCCATGGAGGGAGGATTCAATAGGTATATCTTTCCCTAATATACCCACAGCATAAATCAGAGAGGGGTGCTATGATTTTTAGTCAACTTTATTGCGGTATAATTTGCATGCAATAATAAATGTCTCCATGTTAAGCACATAGTTACAAAAGTTTTGATAAATATTTACGTAACCACCACCCCAATCAACATCTACATAATCCTGGAATATCCCCTTAGATCTTTTGGAAATAATCCCTTCCATTCTTGCCTCAGGCAAAAGCTGGTCTTCTTTCTGTTACTATGCAATAGTTTTGCATGGTCTAAGGTTTTATATAAATGAAATCAAACAGTATGAACATTTTTGATTTGCTGCTTTCTCCCCATACACTTTGTAATTCATTCTGCTATTGCATGCATGCACAGTTTATTCTTCTCTATCTCTGACAATTATCCTGTTGTATGATTGTCCCATGGTGTATTCATGTGTTGATGAACATTTGGATTGTTTCCAATTTTTAACAGTTATGAATAAAGCTACTATGAAATTCTTTCATAAAATATCTAATATTTTGTGTAGTTACAGGTTTCAATTTTTTTTAGGGTAACTATCCAGTCATGGAATTGCTAGATCATATGGTAAATGCATGTTTAACTTTTTAAGAAGCTGCTAAATATCATCTAAAGTAAGGAAACCATTTTATATTTCCACCAGGAATGTACAAGAGTTTGAGTTGTCCCATCTCCATTTGAGTAGTTGGAGTCTTCAGTCTTTTATTTAGCCGTTCTTATTGTTGTGTAGTATTAACTCATCATGGATTTACTTTACATGACCTTGAATTAAAAAATTAGCATGTTTTCTTGCATTTAGCTATTTGTGTATCTTCTATAGAGAAATATCTGTGGCTGGATGTGGTGGCTTACACCTGTAATCCTAGCACATTGGAGGCTGAGGCATGTGGATAACTTGAGCTCAGGTGTTCAAGACCAACCTAGGGAGCATGGCAAGTCTCTGTCTCTGCTAAAAATACAAAAAGTAGCCGGGCTTGGTGGTGCTTGCCTGTGGTCCTAGCTTCTCGGGAGGCTGAGCTGGGAGGATCACAGCCTAGGGAATATGGCAAGACCCCGTCTCTACTAAAAATACAAAAAAATAGCCAAGAATGGTGGTGCTTGCCTGTGGTCCTAGCTTCTCAGGAGGCTGAGCTGGGAGGATCACTTGAGTCTGAGAGGTGGAGGTTGCAGTGAGTCAAGATCATGCCACTGCATTCTGACCTGGGTGACAGAGTGAGATCATCATCTCCAAGAAAAAATCTGCTTGAACATTTTGCTCATATTTTATTACTTGTCTATTATTAATGAATTGTAAGAATTCTTTGTATCTTGTGGATACAAACTCTTTTTCATACATGTATTGCCAATTATTTTTTCCCAGTTTGTGACATAGATTTTTATGTTTTTAATGATGCCTATTATAAGAAAAAGTTTTAATTTTAATGAGGTTCAATTCATACTTATTATGTTCTAGCTAAGACATTTTTTCTTGCATTAGTATTAATAATATTTTCTCTATTTCTCTCTGGAAAGTGTTATCAGTTTGGTTATGTTTATGACTACCGAGTTAATTTTTATTTGATGTAAGATTAGGGTTGTGATTCGTTTAATTTTTATATTGATATATGTGGGTAACCCCCCATATAGGCACTGAGGAAGGAGAGCTAAGCAAAACCCTGGCACAATTAAGGCCTGAAGAATATTTCAGTTTATAGTGTTACCACTCAGTTATTTCCTTTTATATAATCCTTTATATAATCATATATTGGTTTATAGAATTAGGGCATGAAGATTATCTCAGTCTATAATTGGAAGAATGCCTAGAGTAGACACAGTACAGAGCATGAATTAAGATATAAGCAGCTTATAATCAGAGGAATACCTAGAGCAGATACAGTGCAGAGCATGATTTAAGGGAAAAACAGCTATACCAGGACAAGAATCCATGGCCCAGGTGGCAGTGTTCAGTATTGTAAAGACACCTGCTGTATAGCAGGCTTGGGGCAAGAGCCACTCCTCCTGATAAAGGAGTTATAGGACCTTGCTCCAGTTCTTGCGGAAGGCTGCCCTCAGACCTGCAATCCACCTTAGTGACTGTGAACTTTATCAGCTTGTTACTGTGCTGCTTGAAAAGCATCTTCCCATAGAACTCATTGGATGCTGCCAGCAGGTGGCAGTAACCCTGACAGCTCTGTCACTACTGTGTGACTTAAAGCATCCCCCCATAAATCTTCTTAGAATTAGTTTGCTCTTAGATAGAGGTATTGCACGCTGCACCCTCTTCACTGCGCACAACCCACCTTCAAGCCTCAATGACCGAATGGGGGTGGACCCTTTACTGCACATGGCCTTTGCCTTGATGACCTAATGGGAATGGATCCCTTGCTACGCACTGTCCACCTCCTAGCCTAGGTGACCTAATGGAGGTGGACCCCATGTTTTATTGCTCACGACCCTATCACTATCCTTAAAGTTAATTTCACTCATTGCCCTGCCCCCTAACCTATACACAATAAATACACTTCTGGACATTCGGGGCCTCGCCTGACTCTGCTCATAGGTGGTGTGGCCCTTCAAGCCCAGCTGTGTTTTCCTTGTACTTCTGTGTCCTGTCTCTTTATTTCTCAGATCCTGCACCTCAGCACAGCATAAGGGACACCCCACAACCCTATGGGGCCCTCAGCCCTACAGATATATAGGTGTTCCAGCATAATTTTTCACAAGACTTTCCTTTCTTTATTGAATCATGGTACCTTTGATTTATGGCACATTGATTTGAAGAAAATCAATTAATGTGTCCAATTATTTCTGGGATCAATGTTCTGTTTATGGATCACTATGTCTTACCTCATACCAATAGCAAACTGTTTTGGTTTCTGTAGCTTTGAAGTAAATATTAAACTCAGATAAAATATGTATTTAACAGCCAGGCTCAGTGGCTCATGCCTATAATCCTAGCACTTTGGGGGGCTGAGGTGGGCAGATCCCCTGAGGTCAGGAGTTGGAGGCCAGCCTGACCAACATGGTGAAACCTGTCTCTGCTAAAAATAGAAAAATCAGCTGAACATGGTGGTGGGTGCCTGTAATCCCAGCTACTCAGGAGGCTGAGGCAGGAGAATCGCTTGAACCTGGTAGGCAGCGATTGCAGTGAGCTGAGATCGTGCCACTGCACCCCAATAGAGTGAGACTCCATCATCAAAAAAAAAACCCACATCTATATATATGTGTGTGTGTGCGTGTGTATATTTAAATATGTGTGTGTGTATATGTGTGTGTGTGTGTATATTTAAATATGTGTGTGTGTATATGTGTGTGTATGTGTGTGTGTGTGTGTGTGTGTGTGTGTGTGTGTGTGTTTTTAACCTTTATTTTTCTGTCTTCAAAATTTTAGTAGTTAATGTAGGTCCTTGACTTTTCCATATACATTTAGAATAAGGTTATTAATTTTTATAAAAAATAATGTTGAGTTCCAATTCTTTTGGATAGATACCCAGAAATGGAATTCCTAAATAATATGGTAATTTTAATTTTATGTTTAATTTTTGAGGAGCTAATATACTGTTTTCTACAGCTGCTGCATCATTTTACACCCCATCGACAATGTACAAGAGTTCTCATTTCTCCAGATTCTCACCAACACTTGTTGCCACCCTTTCTTCTGGTGGTCCATCCTAATAGATGTAAGGTGATATTTCATTGTAATTTTGATCTGCATTTCTCTGATGATTAGTGATGTTGAGCATCTTTTTATATACTTGCTGGCTCTATGTCTGTCTTCTTTGGAGAAATGTCTATTTACATTTTTTTTTTTTTGACACCGAGTTTTGCTCTTTTTGCCCACTGCTGGAGTGCAGTGGCAGAATCTCAGCTAACTTCAACCTCTGCCTCCCGGGTTCAAGCAATTCTCCTGCCTCAGCCTTCTGAGTAGCTACAATTATAGGCGCCCACCACCACACCCAGCTAATTTTGTTTTAGTAGAGATAGGGTTTCACCATGTTGGCCAGGCTGGTCTTGAACTCCTGACCTCAGGTGATCTGCCTGCCTCAGCCTTCCAAAGTGCTGGGATTACAGGCGTGAGCTTTAGCTATTGATTTGTAGGCATTCCTTGTATATTTTGGATATTAATCTCTTACTAGATATATGGTTTGTAAATATTTTCTTCCATTTTCTGGGTTTACTTTTCACTGCTTATTGTTTTCTGTGCAGAAGCTTTTTAGTTTGTCATTCTATTTGTCTTATTTTGCTATTGTTGCTTGTGCTCTTGGTGTCATATTCAAAAAATCCTTGCCAACCTCAAAGTCATAAAGTTTCCCCTTATATTTTTCCCTAGCAGCTTACAGGCCCAGGGCTTATGTCTAAATCTTCAATCCATCAATCCATTTCGGGTTGATATTTGTGTATAGTGTACAGTAATGGTTCAATTTCATTATTTTGCATGTGGTTATCCAGTTTTCCCATTACCGTTTGCTGGAGAATGTTCTTTTCCCGTTGAGTATTCTGGAGACTCTTGTTGAAGATCAGGGTTTATGTATGGGTTCTCTATTTTTTTTCCATTCACTTTTGTATCTATTAAAACAGTACCATAGTGTTTTAATGACTATCACTTGGTAATACATTTTTAAAATCAGAAGATGTGATGTCTCTAGCCTTCTTGCTCAAGATTATTTGGTTTATCTTGAAAAGATATGTGCACTACCATGTTCATTACAACATTATTGACAAGAGTCAAGATACTGAAACAGTTTCCATTGGCACATTAATGGATAAGAAAAATGTGGAATTCACACACAATATATTTTTATTCAACCTTTTAAAAATCCTGACTTACGTGACAACATGGATGAATCTGGGAGACATTATGCTAAGTGAAATAAGCCACTCACAGAAGCACAAATGCTGCATGATTTCACTTATATGAAGTATCTAATATAGGGAAACCCATAGAAGTGGAGAGTACAATAATAATTGGGGGCAGGAGAATGGGGAGTTGTTTCTCAAAGAGCATAAAGTTTCAGTTATACAAGGATAATAAACTCTAGAAATGTGGCGTGTGTAGGACAGTGTTCCTATGGTTAATAATACTATATTTTGTACTTAAAAATGTCTTAAGAGGGTAGATCCCATGTCAAGTGTTTTTACTGTGAAGGAAGGAAGGAAGGAAAGAAGGAAGGAAGGAGGGAAGGAGGGAAGGAGGGAGGAAGGGAGGAAGGGAAGGAGGAAGGGAAGGAGGAAAGAAAAGGAGAAAGAAAGAAAAAGAAAAAGAAAGAAAGAAGACAGTGAAAAGGGAAAGGAGTGGAAGGGAAAGGAAGAGGGAATGAAGGAGGGAAAGAAAGAGGAAAGGAAAGAAGAAAAAATGAGGGAAAGAGAAGGAAAGAGAGAGAATACAAGACAAGAAAAGAAAGAAAGAAAGAAAAAGAAAGAAAGAGAATGAGAAAAGGGAAGAGAATGGAAGGAAAAGGAAGAGGGAATGTCTAAAGAAGTGAAGGAAAGAAGGAAAAAAGGAAAGTAAGAAGAAAAAAGGAAGAAAGAAAATAAAGAGAAAGAAAGAAGAAAGAAAGGGAGGAAGGAAGGAAGGAGGGAAGGAAATCCTAATCAATTCTGACCTGTACAATTGAAAAAAGATTAGGGTACTGGTAAGAATATATTTCCCAAAATTTCTTTTGTAAATTTAGAACTTCTGGAAATATAATGCCTTAATCCAAAGCAATAAATTGCAATTATTCTGAAAGACCAAAAAAATAAGATTATTTGAGGAGAGAAACAACTATACCTATCTATAGTTTATAATGTACAGTGAAATAGAATACCCCTGAATTTAAGTTCATTATTATTCATTTGTAATTATCCTCATGTAGATAATAAAATGTAGTTTCTCTACCCAATTTATCTAACTGCTACATGCTTCTGTGTTACTCAATGCCTGCTAAAGTTCAACTGTTTAAATAAAATTTTTTTTTAATGTTCTGTATTTAGTTTAGAAACTGCACTGGGATTTTGCTTGAACTTTTGTAGAATTGATTGATAAACTTTGGAATAATTACATTCATAGTTATACTCAGTCATTCTTTATCCATAAACAGAGTATATGACTTTGATAATGCAAGTCATTTTTAAATTCCTCTTAGCAGTATTTTATAATTTCAATAAGGATAGGTCTTATAATATTTTATGATTTCAATAAATATAGGTCCATGCTTTGCTCAATATATTTGTAAGTTTACATACTTTTAAAAATGTTTAAACTTTTTACTTTAAAATAGCTTTAGTCCTAAAAAAGTTGCAACATTATACATGAAATTTACTTATGTTCCTCATGCAAATTCCTGTAATGATATGTGATTTGTGGAGTAGAGGATTGGCAAGGAGAAAGTTGCATGGAGAAAATTAATGGAGTTCTGCAGAGGATTACCCCTGAGAAATGAGTGAATTAAAGTCAGTGCCTGTGTATGTGTATTTAAGGACATGGGAAGAATCACTCAAAAGGATTTTTAAAATCTCTGAAGTGTAGAAAGGACTCAGATTATTGCCTCTTCTTACCAACCGGAGCAAAAGTCCTTATCATTCATAGGAGATGAGTTGGAGAATGCAAGATATTTTTTGTCTCAGGGAAGAAATAATTAACCTAGACCAAAGGCTGCTCTAATGCCACATAACCAAAAAGACCACATAAAAAGACCCTGAAAGATCAAACATTTTTAAAGTAAATTTGAATGACTTAGAACAAACCCATTAATACTTGTAAAAATGTGAAACCATCCAGCATCTAAAATATATGATTGACTATTGCTAGAATCCAAGAAAAATTACTAACCATGAAAAGAAATATGTAAATGCTTCCCATTATGAAGAGAAAGATAAATCAAAACTGACCACAAACTGACACAAATGAAAGAATTGGGAGCTGCAGACACCAAAGAGTTCTCACAATTATATTTCATATGTTCAAGAAGGAGGAGAAAAAATAGAACAGCTTCAGTAAATACATAGAAGATATAAAATATCTAAATAACCTTTTAGAAATAACTGCAATGTCTATGATTAAAAATATATTGAGCCTGTAATCCCAGCACTTTGGGAGGCCGAGATGGGTGGATCACGAGGTCAAGAGATCAAGACCATCCTGGTCAACATGGTGAAACCCCGTCTCTATTAAAAATAAATAAAACATTAGCTGGGCATGGTGGCGCGTGCCTGTAATCCCGGCTACTCGGGAGGCTGAGGCAGGAGAATTGCCTGAACCCAGGAGGCAGAGGTTGCGGTGAGCCGGGATTGCGCTATTGCACTCCAGCCTGGGTAACAAGAGCGAAACTCCATCTCAAAAAAAAAAAAAAAAAAAAAAAAAAATATATATATATATATATATATATATATATATATATATATATATAAAATGAGATTAATGGGATGTATAGTAAAGGGCTGAAGCATGCTTGGTTGGATATAAATTCTTTGGTTCACACATTCTTTCATTAATTAAAAAAAATTCTGCTCCAAAACTTCTGCTGTTGGGAAAATAGAGTAGATACATTTTTCTATTCTTCCTGCTAATTATAATGGGAAATGCTAGATATTTTCTATGAAACAAACATATGAAGATTTTGAAGGGTAAAAAGAAACAAGAGAATGACTAGTGACCTTGCAACTTTAGGAATGACATGATGATGAGTTGTTGTTGTTGTTGTTGTTGTTGTTGTTGTTGTTGTTGTTTTGCCTCGTATTTCTCAGAAGTTGGCAACCCAGAACTTCCAATGTTTGCAGAAAGTAAAATACCCTCCTTTGTGCCCCGCCAATAGCCTGCTTACTTTAGCCAAAGTACCAGGAAAGTGGCAATCTAGTAAGAGAGAACAATTTTAGACAATAACTATTCTGCTCTAACCAAACACCTCAGAAAAACATGTGGCACTACCCGACCAGCAAAGTCCAAGTAAGAAACCTAGCTACAGGCCCTCACATGGCTATGAGATACTACATCCCAGTCCTTCCAGTGAGGTGGTGACAATGAAGGCCAGTAGGGATCCAAACTTTCATCCTGACTAAGCTGCAAAGAGTCCCATCCCACCCCAGGTATCAGTGAAGACTGCAGGAAAGCCAGAAATTTCACCTCACCTTCCAGTAATGGAGCACCCGCCCCATCCCCACAGGGGAGATGTAAGAGGAAGCTTGGCAGAGAGTCAGGCCTTTCTTCACTGCCTAGCACTAAGGAGGCTGCTCCCCACTCCTACACCTGCCAGCCATAGAGGTATCAGGGAAGACCTAGTGGTTAATCTAAAATCCCCCCTGCATCTAGCAGTAATGAGGAGCCCTTTCCCTTTTGATAGTCAAAAATCACAGAGTAGTGACCTAGATTTCTGCCACCACCTGGCAGTAACAAGGCAGTGTGGCCTTCCCTTCCCCTGCTGGATCAGTATAAGAAGGGACCAGCGAAAACAGAAGGTTTGGAGAAACATTGAATTATCATAACATTATGCTCCAAATAACCAGGTTTCGATTGAAATTCACTCATCATACTGAGGATAAAAGTGATCTCACTCTGTAGGAAGAAAGACAGCCAACAGATGTTATTCTCGATGACAGAAATGATAGAATTACCAAGCAAAGATTTAAAAACAGGCATCATATAAATACTTCAGAAGTAAGCAAGGCAGATGGCTTGGCCAGGATCAAATAGAAGCTGGGAGAGCATCCTCAGGGTAGGGAAAGGATAAGTGAGAGATCCGTAGCACTTCACATTTCCACTACAGGCTCTTGCAAACCTAATGACAGGAGGGCCCATTGACCTTCACAGGCCTTGATACCAACATAGGAAGCTACCTGGAGACTGTGCAATGGCATTGCTTCGTAGAGGGAGCTCACGCAGGATCCCACACGCATCCCAAGTCCTAAGCAGCAGCAGCATGGCACCATTTTGAGAGCCTGGGCCTACTAGACTACATCCTGCCCTGAAGCTCAACAGTCCCTGCAATTCCATATCCCTGGCTCTACAATAATATACCCCTGCCTCTGCTCAGAGGGTTTCAGTGGTGCCCTGCCAGTTGGACCCAGCAGAGAGACAGAACCTCTGGCACTCTAGCACTCACAGTATTCTGCACCCAAGGGAACAGGTGGTGCAGTGCACTGGGGAGGTTGCACCCTGGACTGTGGGAGCCAAAGCATGCTTCCAGGGCCTGAAACTGGTCTGACTTGGACTGCTGCCACTGGCAGCCATCCCACCCCCACCCTACTCCACCCCCACTAGCACTGCTGTACCACAGTGGCATGAGCCTTGAGCACAGGGTCTCTGTGACTGCAGCCACAGCTGCTGCTGCTGCCATTTGGGACCAAAACATGTGCCACTGGCAGTGACTCCACCCAGCCAGCAGCAGTGCGACAACACTTGAACAAATATTTGAATACGGGGGTTCCAAAAGATGTAGAGAAAGCCAAAGTCATAGAAAATGATTTAACAAAATAATTTAGCAAAATAATATCTTTAAAATGCTCAATTCTGACAAAATATTTAGATATCCAAATACAAGAAACTCAGAAATTTCCAAGTAGATAAATCAAAAAGTGATTCTCCCCGCCCATAATAGTCAAATTGTAAGAAGTCAAAAATAAAGAGATAATTCTGAAAATAGCAAGAGACATGTCTCTAGTCACATGTAAGAGAAACTACATCAGACTCACAGGAAGATTCTCAGCAGATACTTTACAGAGTAGGAAAGGATGGAATTATATATTTGAAGTGCTGAAGGAAAAAAAGACTATTAGTAAAAATTACTAGCCCCAACAAGGTTATCTTTCATAAGTGAAGGAGAAAAGGTTTTGTTCAGAGAATAAAAACAGAAGGAATTTGTTTCTGCTAGACCAACCCTATGAGAAATGCTTAAAGAAATCTGGAAGTGAATGGATGGTATCTGCCATCATTAATACACAGAAAAGTATAAAACTCACAAATAGAACAAACAGACAAGTAGAACTAGAGATCATTATGTTAGGTGAAATAATTCAGGAACATAAAGACAAGTATATGTTCTTATTCATATATGAGAGCTAAAATATTGATCTCATGAAGGTAGGGAGTAGAATGATAGTTTCCAGAGGTTGAGAAAAACGTGTGTGTGTGTGTGTGTGTGTGTGTGCGTGCGCGCGTGCAGGGGGGGTCAGCCAGGATGGGTGGGGGAGGGGTTCCAAACATACAATTAGAAGAAAGGTATAATTTAAACGTTCAATAGCAAAGTAGGTTGACTATAGCAAATGATGTATGTTTCAAAGCAGCTACAAGAGAGAACTTGAAATGTTCCCAACACATGGTAATGATAAATACTCAAGGTGATGGATACTCTAAAGACCTAAGTTGGTCATTACCCAAAAGCATTTAACAAAATAGTACATGTACCCCATTAAAATGTATGAATATTATATATCGACAATTTTTAACTAATAAACAATTGTAGTATTTCTATATAATATATTCAACTTAGCAACTAAAAGAAATAAATGAAGCAGACGAAGTTCATACTACATGGTCCCATTTATATATAATTCTATAAAATGCAAATATAGTTGACAAATAGCATATCAATGGTTCCTTGTTGAAGAGAGAAGATCTTGAAATAGAAATGTAAAGGCGTGAGACAACAATACCCATGGCAGCTATGAATATGTTCATTATCTTGACTGTTTTAATGGATTTAGTAGTATCTACATATGTCAAAAGTTATCCAGTTGAGCTAGGCACTGCAGCATACACTTACGTTTCTAGCTAGTTAGGAGTCTGAGGTGGGATGATAGTTCAAGCCCCAGAATTCAAGACAGTCTAAGCAATGTAGAAAGACCCCATTTCAAAAATAAATAAATAAAATGAACAAAAATGTTATCCAATTATACACTTTAAATATTTGTATTTTACATCAAATAGATTTCCATATAGCTGTTAAAAAGTGGCTTAAATAATTCTGCTCCATTGTTGCCTTGCTTTCTGTGTTGGTTTTGAAAATTGTAATGTCAATATTCTTTGGCATTTGTAATTTATTTTTCTGGAGGTCTTGAGAATTTTGCCTTTGTCTTTGAACTGCAACAGTTTTACTAGGATATGTTTCAGGGATAATTATTTTGGCCTAATTTTCCCTGGTGCCTTGAAAGCCTTTTCAATGTCTTTATATATTTCTGGTTTGGATCAGAGTTTAAAATAATGGTCTCTGATCCATTGTTTTGTTTTTCTTCTTCAGGGACTTCAGAAAATTATTGCTTCTTTGCCTGTCTTCCATTTCCAATATTTTAAAACTGTTTTTATTTTTCTTTGTCATTTTAAGTTTTTTATTTTTTAAGTTGATTTTTTAAAAATTTGAGCCTATTTTCATCCTCTTTGAATGTTAATTACTTTTCTTATCTCAGATACATGCAAGGCTGGACTTCCCTGTTGTCTACACAGAGTTTTACTAAATGCTTCTGGGCAGAAATCCAGGACAATAAGGAGGCTTATATTGTCAACTTTTCTACTCTCATCGTTCCTGTTACACAATGCCTGAAAGAAAACATTTCAAACATTATATCAAGTTTTTCACTTGTTTCTGCTGTGAGTGCAATTACAGTATCTCAATGAGACAATGAAAATAGACTTTTATGATACATTTCCCAAAGTGTGGCTGAATATAACTTCTGTGATGTATTTCCTAGTGATTCCACTACTTTGGATTTTGCTTCCTTTTTTAAGGATGCACTTAATCAATGATGAATCCCTAATCTAATTACATTTATTTATTTATAAACATTATATGTTTTAATATTTGAATGCATTGCCTATATTATAGAACACATGTTAAATTAAAAACGAAAAAGGATTTGATAAAAATAAAATGTCTTCTTTTGGTTCCCTCTTAAGGTGCAGGAAGCTGGAAAGAGTCTCATTTCCACAATGACAACAACACAGATCACGAAAATCGGTCAAATAATAACTTTTTCTTTCTTTCTTTCTTTCTTTCTTTTTTTTTTTTTTTTTTTTTGAGATGGAGTTTTGCTCTTGTTACCCAGGCTGGAGTGCAATGGTGCGATCTCTGCTCACCACAACCTCCGCCTCCTGGGTTCAGGCAATTCTCCTGCCTCAACCTCCCGAGTAGCTGGGATTACAGGCACACACCACCATGCCCAGCTAATTTTTTGTACTTTTTTTTAGTAGAGACGGGGTTTCACCATATTGACCAGGATGGTCTCGATCTCTTGACCTCGTGATCCTTCCGCCTCGGCCTCCCAAAGTGCTGGGATTACAAGCATGAGAATAACTTTTTCTTTACTAATCAGAGAGCTGAGGTTGCAGGGCAATCAACTGGCCTAAAATCGAAGGAAAGACTAGAACCTCTAAAAAGACATCGTCAAACCAAAAAATTGCATCAGACGATGTTAAAAAGGGAAGGAAGACTTTGAGGCTATTAGAATAGAAGAGAATCAAAGTCTAAGCCCAAACGCCACTGAAATAGAGGACAGGAGGGTTTTCCAGTGCTGGAGTAAGCAAGTAGAAAAGTCATAGGCCATCGTGTCTGATAACCGATTTCATCTGAAGAAAACACTAACTTCTCAACTCCTTATAACAGAAGGTAGTTTGCAAATTGAAGCATGACATCCACTGAAGTTACTCCCTACCCTTCCACCTAGTCTGGGAGTTAGTGCTACTATCTTCCTTGTTGATTATGATTCAAAGGAAGGGTTCCCACGTCCTTGAAAAAGATATTCTCACTCCAGCAAATTCATGAAACCCAAGAAGGGGGTATAGAAACCCCAGTTTATAGCAAGTCACTCGGACGTACAGGTCACAACCTGGGAAGTCTGGCATCTGAACTGGGGAGAAGTCCTTTGGGACTGAGCCCTCAACCTGTGGAATGTGATACAATCTCTAAGTAGTGCCAACGAAAAATAACAACAGAGAGAGATTCTCCAGAGTTTATTTGGGAATAAGCAGAAGAATTGCAGTCCAGGAATACTTGGCCCATGGCACCCAATAAATGGCCATTGACGTATTCAGAAAGGCAAACAAAGGCAAGTTTTTTTTAGGAGCAATGTGAGGCAAGTTACATAAGTTGTTTTGAAATAATTATGCTTGGCTACAAGGATCTATGACAATAGTGGCATCAGTCCAAGTTTGAATAGTTAGTTGCTGGGCAGATGTCTTTATAAAGTACTCTTTGTAAAAGGTTGAGGGGCCTTTGTGCAAGGCTGTGGTTTCCAGAGTCCTTCTAATAATTTTAATCGTAACTATGTGTATGAGATCCCTTTCTTTATGGCCTCCTATTTTGTAAGAGTTTAGTGCAAGTGACTCTTTTGATTTGGGCAACTTTCACTGTAGTGTCAGAATTGAATTATAGAATATCCTGCTGGTGTCAGCTAGAGAATCTGATGTCAAAACTGTCGTGTTTAGTGATGTGTGAGAGTAGAAATAGCACGTTGGGTTTTATTTATCCTATATTAGGAATGATTTGATTCTATAAATAAATTTTCAGAGAATTGGCGTAAGCTTCCTAGTGTCCTTTACCATTAGAGTAACGGAGAATATATTTATTTCCTTCAGGAATAACTTGTGACAAACATACAAAATGATATCTACCAGGGAAGCTGCCTGTGCGTAGGACTGCAGCATTTTAGAATTTTAATGGGGATTCATGTAGGCACATAATACCTTGTGTGACTGACCACAGTTACTAAAGCTCCAGACCCCTGGAAGGAACACTGGTTTCACATAAAGCACATTGTTTACTCAGACTATCTAGAAAACCTGGCACAGTTTTGTTCAAGGACACATGCATGCAACATACTCTTATCAGAATATTCGAAGACCCCAGTTCCCAGGAATCAGTCGAAAGCCATTCACGAAAACAGCCAATTCATGAAAACTGAGAACACTTGAGACTGGAGTCACTCAAGCCTGCTAACTCTTCACTACACATATTCCATTCCAAGTTTGAGAAAAGTTTTCAACAAGGCTGAACATTGAATTTTGTCTGTATCTTTTTTGAGATTATCACGTGGTCTTTCTCAGACTGTAAATATGATTAAATACCTTAACTGATTTTCAAATATTAAACGAACCTTGCATTATTGGTAGTAATCCACTTGGTAATGAAGTATGATAGTTTATATATATTGTTGAATTTGATTTGCTAAATTTGTTTAGAATTTTTGGTAAATCTGGGTGATGTATTTCTTTCAATTTCATATATTGTTACTTATTTTTTGTCTATTTGTTTTATGAATAACTAAATGAGAGAGAGGTATTGAAATCTCCAACTATGATTGTGGAATTCTTTTTTTCTTGCCGTTCTGTCATTAGTTGCTTCATTTATTTGGAAGATTTGTTAATTATAAATGTTTAGACTTATTGTAGTTTGATAATGTATTCATTTATTATTGTTGAATGATTTCCTGTAGTTTTGGAAACATTACTTTCTGTGTAACCTAGTTTATCTGATATGACCCCTCAGCTTTCTCTTAGTTAGTGCTGGCAACTTACATCTTTTCTATCCTTTCCTGTTTATGTCTTTATATATGAAGTTTGTTTCTTATAGTTGGGTTTTAATTTGTTGTTCGAATCTGACAGTCTTTGCCTTTTAGTTAGTTTGTATTTATTGTGATTATTGGTATGATAACACTTAAATAGTCAACTGCTATTTGTTTTCTTTTTGTGCCGCGTGTTATTTTCCCTCTTTCCTCCTTTTCACCTTCTTTTCAATCAGTTGGATGTTTATTTATATTTTCACTTTTCTTCCCCACTTTATTTACTTTTTGTCTTTTACATTAGAGGATGTTTTAAGGATAATAAACCTTTAGCTTATCTTTAGGTCTTTAACATCTGTCGCTCATCACCCTCTAATTTCTAGTGATATTTACCACTTGCAAATAGTGCTCAGTCTAGTGCTATTAATTCTCCATTAGTGAAGTGAGACCCTTATATGTACTCCACTTAATGTTTCCGTGAGTCATAGATTTTCCACTCTTGCTGGTTAGAGCAGGTATTCAAAGCCGTGTTGAGTGCTGGGTATTGCTACCTCTAATCCTCTTTGGATTTTCTTTCCTTAGCCTCAGGTATTTTCCTTACATACATGTATTGATCAGTTCTCAGCTGAATATGTAAGGGGGCCTTCTTCATATCTCTGAAAATCTATGTTTGTGAAACTTTCTCCTCTCCAGGAAATCTAGTCACACTGGTCTTCTGAGAACATCAGTAAGCCCATCTCCTGAAGGTAGATTAGTTTATTATTGCTAATGTAGCAAATCACCTCCAACACAGTGGCTTAAACCACCACAAATTTATAATCTTACAGTTCCGTTGGTGAGAAGTGCAGAATGCTTCTCGCTCTGCTGAAACCACGGAGTCAGCAGGGCAGAGTTCCTCTCTGCGTGCTCTAGGGGAGAGGTCATTTCCTTGTCTTACCCAGCACTGGGAGAATGCCTGAATTCCTTGGCTTGTGTCCCCTTCTTCCGTCTTCCAAGTCAACAATGTTGTATCTCTGTAATCATTTTTCAACAGCCACATCTCCTTCTAACTCTAAACTGAGCTGGGAAAGTTTCTTTGATTTTAAAGACTCATGTGATTAAATCTAGATATCCAGTATTATCTCCCCATATCAAGATTCTTAATCAGCATCTATGAAGCCCCTTTCCCATGTTAAGATAGCCTATCCACAGGTAAAGGGGCTTAGGACATGTACATCTTTGGAGGGTCATTATTATGCTGCTACGTCTAGGTTCTACCTCACTACAACTGACCTAGAAACTTTCTGAAGTCTCTCCTGTGTTTCTCATCTCTTGCAATTCTGGGTCTTTCACTGATTTTATTTTTTGTCTTGAACACTGTGATTTCATATATTTTGTCTTCTTTTCTTAAAAGTTGTTTCATGGGAAAGAGTAAATCCAATCCTTGTTACTCCAACTTAGCTAGAAACAGAAGTCCTTGGTACTCTAATGTTTTAAAATAAATTTTCTAAAGTCCTCATAGGATTGGGCATCTTTTGATTTTTCTTTTCTTGTTTACTTTTGCTATTTAGGTTCACTATTTAATGTTCCTTTGGGGAAGTTTGTATTTTTTCCCTCTTGTTTTATAGAAATAATTTATGTATTCTAGAAAATGATCTTTTATCTGTTGTCTGGAATATATTTTCTTTCAGTATGTGTTTTACTGTAGACTCTTGTTCATGAGGAATTTGTAAAGAAGTTTTGATATTACTATAAACAGACTTATCTTCTTTTACGCATTGTGCTTAAGATATCTTTCTGTGTTTTGCAGTCATAAAGATATTCTACCATATATTTCTGCTAAAATTAGTTTTGCTTTCACATCAGGTATTTAATTATCTGAAATTTATTTCTTTTTATGATATGAAGTAGAGGGCACAATTTTTATTTGGAATACAAATTACACCATTTATTGACTAATCCATTATTTTTATAATGAATTATTAAATGCATTCCTATTTTCTTTAGTGCAGTCTTTTTATGATAAATTCTTTTTTGAGAAATATCTTCAATATCAGCTTTATTTTTTAAAGACTGTTTTCATCAGGCAAAGAATTATAGTTTGGTGGGTATTTTCTTTTAACCATTAATTTTACCATTTCATCACCTTATGATTTTTATTGTTTTTGTTTTAAAATCATTGCCAAGTTTTTGCTGTTATTTTGATGGTAGGTATCTTCTCTCTGGTTGCCTCAAGATTTCCTTTTTGTATTTGGTTTTCAAATGTTTTTCCAAAATATACCTAGGTGTGAATTTTTAAAATTTATCTATCTCTACTTACATCTTTGGCTTGACATTTTTTTTTGGTCAGTTTTGAAAAATTATTGACTTCTGACCTATTCTCTCTCTCTTCCCTGTCTCTCACCACTTTATCTTATTCTTCCTCCTCTTCAACTCTAATTCCATAGATAATGCAATTTCTTCCCCATTTTCAACTTACATTTTGATCTGTTCTGTATTTTCCATTATTTTTATTGTCTCTCCATGTTTTAGATCAAATACTTTCGACTGACCTATCTTCCAATTAATAAATTCTTTTTTCACATGGGCTTAAATATGCTATGCTTTTAAAATTGAAATCACTGTATTTTAATTAAGGTGTAATTCAGACTTTCTGAATAATTATTTTTATACTTTCTTTTACCTCCCATGATTTATCATATTATTTAATTAATTAAACATTTATCACATATTAAGCACTTTAAAGTATAATTCTGATTTTTAAAAATTGATTTTTAATGTATCTCTTTTTATCACATATTTTTTTCTTTTTCTTTTTTTTTTTCTTGTCAATTCCTGTATTTATAGCTGTTTATTCTTGATAGAATGCCAGAAACTGGAGAATAAAATTAAAACACTTATTTGAGGCTTTGGATGATATTGTCTTCCTCGATGTATAATTTACTTTTATTTCTGGAAGACAGTTTAAGACATTCCAGAATTAAAATGACTTGTACCTGGACTTCAAGTGCAATTATTTATTGTGGTAGACAGTTGGTGAAATATTGTCCCCCAAAAGTGAGAACTAAAAGACCATAAGCATTAATAAAAACATATACCCAATTTATGCAGAAGAATCAAGGATGTTTTCATGAAAGATAAAATTTGAACAGGATCTGTGTGATACTTAGGAGTTTGACTACATCCTTAGAGCAAGAGACTGAACAATGAAAGTAGATAGTGAGTCAGAAAAGTGACATTAAAAAACAACATTGTTCAGGTTGATCTAATATATTCAAACACATACACAGACAAGCTTTTTATTATTATTCTCATTTCTCCTGTGGATAAGCTGAGACCATCCTTGAAATAGACTCACTTTAGTGTAATCAAGTAAGAAATAAGAAATAGTGGTTTTCTGATTGCTCTTTCTCTATACAGAATATTTTATAATGTTGCGACTCCTAATTTGAATATCATTGCTATCATGCTGCAAAAGATTAACTCATGAAGTGAAAGTTTACCTCTTTTCAGCAATGTACATTTGGATTTAAATATTAACTATTTTAATCATAACAGACCTTTATTCAACAACTGACTTTTAAATGAAACCTAAATCCTTAGAATACACTGAGTAAAATAACATTAAATAATTTTTCCTTTGCAGCTCAGAATCTCATCTGTAAAATGAGACTTTAGTGATTTGTGTAATTCATGCAAGAAATAAGAGAGCACCTTCGTGGACCAAATATTTGGTAGTACCATAATAGTACTTTCATTGCAGGGCTGATATGAGTTTTCTGTTTTTGATCTTCACTCCCAGAACCAATCTCATTGTACTCCCTGAGAAATATCAGCACCAAAACAGTGCCTGCTCCTCAAAGTTTGAGTCCCAGCTCTCTAAGTTTCTTCTCTAACAGCGTCAGCTAGTCAGCCTTCCTTCTGAAGAGATCTGGCTGCTGCTCTGAGGGAACCACTTTCAAATACTAATTATTAAAAACCCTTACCTCTTCCCTATTTTTAGCCTCATGCTCAGAAATGGTAGCTGTTTCCTGCAGAAAATATTTCTTTGGTATCTCAATGTTTCCTAATTTGCATTTCAGTCTTCTAATATTTATATATCCAATAACTTATGTATTTTTTCCATTAAATTAAATGGTATATTTTATATTGTCTTGATGGGACCTTGACTGATAAAGAGCCATAGAAACTCATATATGTAATTATAATATAAAGTCATCAATAATAGGTGTTAATGATTTTAATATATAATGGCAATATGTGAAATTGAGATGATTTCATCATTACCTAGTATTTCAGAAAAGGCTTATGAGAAGACTTTACATTTGAGTTGGGCTTGATGTATAGAAAAGAAATTTGTTAAGAAGGTATTGAAATTTGTAGCAGGTGGGCAGAGTGGCTTTCAAAACCAAGAAAGCATATGACTTTTTTAAAAGGTCTGAAGTATGCCCCAATATGACTAGATTATGAAGATATAAGAAGATATGTGAGAAGTTACTGGATAATGAGACTTTTTTAAAAGTATTTTGGTGTCAACTTGTTGAACTTAATATTGGGCTAAGTAATTTGGATCTACCTTGTATTCAGTGGAAGACGTTTCTTGGGCAAATAGTGATATAACTCAGTCTAAAATTTAGAATGTTTATCCAAGTAGCATTCACGGATTGAACATTAAACAGAGTGACTTTATGAGTTTCTTTAAGAGAGGCGTTGCAATAGTCCATGGAATAGATCAGGGCCTAAACTAAATTAGTAGCAATTGAAATTGAAAATTTAACTTAAGCAGATCTGGTAGCATAAAAATAAAAACACTAGCCAAGATCTCTGAACTATTGAAATAAATGTGAATAAGAACTTTATTTAAAAAGATTTTTAGTACAATGGAATAATGCAAACCAGGATAGTGCCTTTAATCCATATGATATATAAATTAAAGACTTTTTTGGCAAGTCTCATTCTCTTTTTCTTTCTTTAATAATCTTCTCTCTCACTGGAGAGTGAAAAGTGACTTTATTTTTGCTTGTTTGTTTCGATTATCTTGAAGCTTCAGGCCAGTAATTTTGAACTCTTAGTAACAAGTGTACAATAATAGTAATCAGTATGAAAGACACATATTTAGGAGACACCTGCAATGAGGGTGCAGGATGCTGAAGTAAAAGTCAAAAGACAGGTAATTCTCTGCTTTTTCCTCTGCCTTGCTATCTTGCCTTATGCATATAGTTTTCCACCTTATGTCTTCCATCAATAAAGTAGGTATATTAATAAACCTATTCTTATCTTGATTTCTTGGCAGTTTTAGGAACTAAGAAATGACTATAGAAATATCTCTTCTCTATCGGAAGTGGCTCTTTTTTTCTTTTTAGTGAGTAAGAATGAGCAATAAATTTATTGTGTCTAATGCAAAGTAGGTTTGAGTTTTGTCACCTTTGCACAAACTTTCCAAAAACATGGAAAAAATCAAGCAAAACAAAAACACTTGTTGCACACAAAGAAATATGACTCCGCACATCTGCATTATTTTAAAGGTCTGGATGTATTTTGTCTTGCTGCAATTCTGTCGTGAAGTGACAATTTTAACATTGGCAGGAACATAAAAGCCTTTGTAGGGGCCAAGCAAAAACTTCTTTGCCCTCTGTCATGTCATTGAAAAACTCAACTGACAAAAGGCAGATTAACAAGAAGAATAGCATAGAAATTTGTTAGCATGCACAGGGAAAATCACCACATGATTACAAAAATCCCAATGGGGTAGAGATGCTATGTATTCTACTTCTTGTGGTAAGGAAGATAGGAAAGTGTGGATGATTTTAGGGGGAGTATTACATGATTTTCAGGGAAATTCAGTGGGCCTAACAAAGATACAATGGTCTAAGACAGTGTCTCTTGGGCCTGAAGAGCAGACGATGGTTTGTGACGAAAGTCTGTCCAGGAGTGTTGATGGGCCTCAGTTTTTCTTCCTGTGATATTAATTCAGTTAATGAAAACTGAGGTCCCTACCAGACATAACTGTTTTGGGTCCAGGCTTTAGGCAGGTAGAAGTTCAGAAAACAACTTCTTTCTGTGCTTCCGGAGAGACAGAGGACTGAGAGACATGAGCGAGGGGCTGGGTGGAGGGAAGTAGGGTAATTCAGAGGGACTCTGAGGCTTCTTTGTCAGTTCAGTGTATCAAAGCACCATATTTTGAGGTATTGGCTTCTTAGCCTCAACACCATGTAGAACTATCACCCAGCATCCACCTCCCCTCCCTGCAGCATTTCTTCCAACTGATAAACTAGTCCTTTCCTGCAATCTTCCAGTTAAGAGGAGTTCAAGTTTTCTCCCAAGGCTTTCCAGTCTACCTTTAAAGTATAAACAGAAAGTTGTTTTTAAAACAAAGTATTTAGCTTTTCTAAGTTTCTGCTTTTCCTTGCTGACTTTATCCCTGACCGTCAAAATAATACATTTTATTTCTCTTTTATATCATGACGCTCTTTAAAAACACAATTTGCATATTATCTTCCATTTTACTTACCATTAACTTATTATATACCTGATACTCTTTGTTAACTCTTTGGCAACTTTGTTTTTCATTGATTTCAATGACTCTCTATTGTTTGATATAAGATGCAGGTGTCCTAGACCTGGATTATATAATTTATTCTGGCATAGGACCTATAATGAAAACACTCATGGCACAGACTTACATTTACAAGTTAATTGAAAAGTAAGAATATATTTAAAAGTACTTTGATCTTAATAGGACTGTTTGTTCCTTGATATCGAATTCCCTATCTTTCAGTGTCTTCTACTTCCTTCATAATGCTGCAAATTTGACAGATCTTACTGTTTGGGCCCTATTGCCTTTGCAATATGTGTGTGTGTGTGTGTGTGTGTGTGTGTGTGTGTGTGTGTGTGTGTATACTGCCTACTGCTTATATTGATATTCTCTCTCATTATATAAAGCCTTATTTTGGTATAGTGTTTCCTGTTCTTTTGAGGTCTGTACCTGTCTGTGCTCTTGAAGGTTATATAGGGTACTTGGATATTTGTGTACTTCTGTTATTGCAAAATATTACAAAATCTGATTGCAAACAGAATACACTTAGATTTCATAAAATACAAGGAAAAATCATACTACTTTTCTCTTGTAATTTTCTTTTCTTCTTCCTTGAACCAACAATATACTCTGTCTCCTCCCTACACCTCTATACATACTTCCCCCACAGCTGCATAGATAACAGCTCATTATACTAGAACATGCTTGCTTTTTTTTTATTTTTTTTTTTTGAGACAGAGTTTCACTTTTTGTTACCCAGGCTGGAGTGCAATGGCGCGATCTCGGCTCACTGCAACCTCCACCTCCTGGGTTCAGGCAATTCTCCTGCCTGAGCCTCCTCAGTAGCTGGGATTACAGGCACGTGCCACCATGCCCAGCTAATTTTTTGTATTTTTAGTAGAGACGTGGTTTCACCATGTTGACCAGGATGGTTTCGATCTCTTGACCTCGTGATCCACCCGCCTCGGCCTCCCAAAGTGCTGGGATTACAGGCTTGAGCCACCGCGCCCGGCCGCTTGCTTTTAATTACCTCTAATTTGGCTATATAAAAAATGAAAGTACTTCTTACTTGTCCTAGAGGGTTTTATATGCACATTACCCTGAGGCAGAGACAGTTAACATCTGTCAAAATCTTCACCCCTACCTCTTCTTTCATAGTGGCCAGTTATTTAGCTACTGTTTTTACTACATTTCTCAGCCTTATATATCAGTACTTTCTAATGAAATTAGAGTAGACATTATATGTACCACTCTCTGTCATGGATCATAAAAGCTCCCACAAGTGGTCTTTCATTACTTTTTTTTTTCTTTGTTTTCAGATAGGATGACAATAATGATTACTTGAGAGGACATAGATGTCACATGTGAAGACAGAAAACTTCAGATAACCTTGGTTTTGAATAAATAGAAAAATTTCCTCTTCTCTTTGACTCTGAACAGCCACCCTGAACTATGTTACAAAAGAGGAGGAGGAGGTTCCTTTGTGTTGAAATACTTATATTTCTGCTAAAGCATGCTTTCCTCTAATGGCAATAACAATACTGTCTGGTAGTCCTGATATTATACTAATTTAATGACATATTTATTTCAATGCATATCACCATAGGAAAACTACCAATAATTTTAAAATCCAGTATTTCAGTTTTCTGACTTAATGCTCATAACATGCTTCAGAAATAATAATAGATTGTTGATCTGTAAGAAACAAAAATTTTTGTTATTTTTAAGTGTTTCAAGGAGCAGAACTTTTTTTTTCAAATGGCATAACACCTCTACCTTCATTCATTAATTGTTAAAGCAGTGTAAGAGTGAGGATGTTGGTAGGGGAGTGGAACATGGTAAGTCAACAGGTTCTTTCTGCTAATGGTGCACTCACAGTTTCCCATGAGGCACTTTCATTGACTCACTAGTCTTCCAAAGAATATGGCTTAAAACATGCTTACAGATGAGCTAACTGAGGCTGAGACTCAGTCTTATGGGGCAATTGAATTGCTTTTGCATCACATTGAATTATTCTGCCTTAGTGCTATGACCTATACTCAACCCTCTGCTGGCGATGCCCTCCTCTCAGTAGGCTCTTATCATAATCCTAATCATACGTCAATGTCTATATTCATGAGGCCTGTATTAGATTTTTGTGCTGCTATAACAAATATTACCAAAAAATCTTAATTCAGAGTACATTAATTATACTGGGGTGGATCTGGAACTTTAAATTCTTTTTTTTTTTTTTTTTTTTTTTGAGACGGAGTTTCGCTCTTGTTACCCAGGCTGGAGTGCAATGGCGCGATCTCGGCTCACCGCAACCTCCGCCTCCTGGGTTCAGGCAATTCTCCTGCCTCAGCCTCCTGAGTAGCTGGGATTACAGGCACACGCCACCATGCCCAGCTAATTTTTTTGTATTTTTAGTAGAGACGGGGTTTCACTATGTTGACCAGAATGGTCTCGATCTCTTGACCTCGTGATCCACCCGCCTCGGCCTCCCAAAGTGCTGGGATTACAGGCTTGAGCCACCGCGCCCGGCCTAAATTCTTAACTGAATAAATCAAATCCGAAAGTAACAGTACAATGAAACTAGAAACTACATCAATCAGAAACCACCAATGAATCTCTAACTAGAAGTTTTTCACCTTAACCAATTAAAATTGTTTTATCTTGGTGGGGCATGGTGAGTCACGCCTGTAATCCCAGCATTTTGGGAGGCAGAGGTGGGCGGATCACAAGGTCAAGAGATGGAGACTATGGTGAAACCCCATCTCTGCTAAAAAATACTAAAATTAGCTGGGTGTGGTTGCCCGCATCTGTGGTCCCAGCTACTCCAGAGGCTGAGGCAGGAGAATTGCTTGAACCCAGGAAGTGGAGGTTGCATAGAGCTGAGATCGCACCACTGCACTCCAGCCTGGCACCTGGCAACAAAGCAAGACTCTGCCTCAAAAAAATATAATTAAAATAAAAAATAAAATTGTTTTGCCTTGCTGCTGCTAATACTTTATAAAAGTTTCCCTGTTGCCCTTCCTGGTGGAGTGCTATTCCCTGAGTTGCCTGGTGCTACTCAGATTTTTGAAATGCTCAAATAACTCGTTAAAATTTCAGTGTGCTTCAGGGAGGGGAGCACTACACACTGGGGTCCGTTGGGGGGAAATGGGGGAGGGGTGGGGGGGGTGGGGAGGTGGGAAGAGATAGCATGGGGAGAAATGACAGATACAGGTGAGGGGACGGAAGGCAGCAAACCACACTGCCATGTGTGTATCTATGCAAAAATCTTGCATGTTCGTCACATGTACCCCAAAACCTAAAATGCAATAAAAAAAAAAAAATTCAGTGTGCTTAAGGTTTTCTTTAACCAGAGTTACTACAGACTTAGATGTTTAAATAATTGCAAATTTTTAATCCTGTTCTAGAGGTTAGGAATCTAAGTGGGCTCAGCTGAGTCTTCAGCACCAGGTTTAACAAGACTGCAATCAACGTGTCAGTAAAGTTGTGGTCCTCACTAGTGTCTGGGGAAGAATTTGTTTCCAAGCTCCTGCTGGTAGAATGCATGTTTTTGCAGTTGTAAGGACTGAGGTTCCATTTTCCGGTTGCCTGTCAGCTGGGTGCTGTTCTTTAGTCTCAGAGGCCACCTATATTTATGATTTTCAGCAGCCCCCTCAAGGAATGGCGAGTTGAGTCTCCTTTACACTTAAAATCTCTTTGACTTCCTCCTCTGCTACGTCTCTCTGACTTTCCCTTCTAAGTTAAGAAAACTCTGCTTTTAGAAGCTAATGTGTTTATATTAGCTTTACATAAGTAATCCAAAATAATATCCCTAGTTTAATTAGCAACCATGATTATAACTGTACAATTCCTTGTAATGTGACAAATTCATATGTAAAACATTGGAGCTGAAGGTTATGGGGTTCAAAGTTCTGCCTAATCCAGTTTTTTTGTGAAAACCATTTAAAGTGAGCTCACCTGTATAGGGAAGTGCCTCTCTGTTAGTACTTCTTTTTTTAAAAAGAAAAGAAAAGAAGCAATAGTTGTGGGTACAAAGTAGGTTGTGGGTTGAGTATATGACCTATACTCAACCCTGTGCTGGCGATGCCCTCCTCTTAGTAGGCTCTTATCATAATCCTAATCATGCGTCAATGTCTATATTCATGAGGCCTGTATTAGATTTTTGTGCTGCCATAAAAAGTATTACCAAAAATCTTAATTCGGAGTACATTGATTACTGGGGTGGATCTGGAACTTTATATTCTTAACTGAACAAATCAAAGCCCAAAGTAACAGTACATTGAAATTAGAAACTACATCAATCAGAAACCCCCAATGAATCTCTAGAAGTTTTTCACCTTAACCAATTAAAATTGTTTTATCTTGGCCGGGCACGGTGGCTCACGCCTGTAATCCCAGCACTTTGGTAGGCGGAGGCGGGCAGATCACAAAGTCAAGAGATGTAGACTATGGTGAAACCCCATCTCTACTAAAAAATACAAAAATTAGCTGGGTGTGGTTGCCCCCACCTGTGGTCCCAGCTACGCCAGAGGCAGAGGCAGGAAAATTGCTTGAACCCGGGAGGTGGAGGTTGCATAGAGCGGAGAATGCACCACTGCACTCCAGCCTGGCACCTGGCAACAAAGCAAGACTCTGCCTCAAAAAATAATAATAATAATAATTAAAATAAAAAATAAATAAAATTGTTCTGCCTTGCTGCTGCTAATACTTTATAAAAGTTTCCCCTGTTGCCCTCCTGGTGGAATCTATTTCCTCAGTTGCCTGGTACTACTCAGATTTTCTAAATGCTCAAATAATTCTTTAAAATTTCAATGTGCTTAAGTTTTTCTTTAACAAGAGGTACTACAGACTTAGATGCTTCAATAACATGGGTAGAAACGCCAGATATAGGTGAAAGGGAGAAAGGCAGCAAATCACAGTGCCATTTGTGTACCTATGCAAAAAATCTTGCATGTTCTTCACATGTTTCCCAAAACCTAAAATGCAGTAAAAAAATAAAAATAAATAAAAAATAAAATAAATGCAAATTTTTAATCCTGTTCTGGAGGTTAGGGATCGAAGTGGGCTCAGCTGATTCTTCAGCTCCAGGTTTAACAAGACTGCAATCAACGTGTCAGTAGGGTTGTGGTCCTCACTAGTGTCTGGGGAAGAATTTGTTTCCAAGCTCCTGCTGGTAGAATGCATGTTTTTGCAGTTGTTAAGAACTGCTTTTCCATTTTCCGGTTGCCTGTCAGCTGGGTGCTGTTCTTTAGTCTCAGAGGTCACCTATATTTATGATTTTCAGCAGCCCCCTCAAGGAATGGTGAGTTGAGTCTCCTTTACACTTAAAATCTCTTTGACTTCCTCCTCTGCTGCGTCTCTCTGACTTCCCTTTCTACTCTCAGTTAAGAGAACTCTGCTTTTAGAAGCTCATGTGTTTATATTAGCTTTACCTGAGTAATCCAAAATAATATCCCTAGTTTAATTAGCAACCATGATTATAACTGTAAACTTTTTTGTAATGTGACATATTCATAGTAAAACATTGGAGCTGAAGGTTATGGGGTTCAAAGTTCTGCCTAATCCAGTCTTTCTTGAAAACCATTTAAAGTGAGCTCACCTGTATTGAGAAGTGCCTCTCTCTCTGTTAGTACTTTTTTTAAAAAGAAAAGAATAGTTGTGGGTACCAAGTAGGTTGTGTGTTGAGTATATGAACTATACTCAACCCTCTGCTGGCGATGCCTTCCTCTTAGTAGGCTCTTTTCATAATCCTAATCATACATCAATGTCTATATTCATGAGGCCTGTATTAGATTTTTGTGCTGCCATAACAAGAATTACCAAAAAATCTTAATTCCAAGTACATTAATTATCCTGGGGTGGATCTGGAAGTTTAAATTCTTAACTGAACAAATCAAAGCCCAAAGTAACAGTACATTGAAATTAGAAACTACATCAATCAGAAACCACCAATGAATCTCTAACTAGAAGTTTTTCAACTTAACTAATTAAAATTGTTTTATCTTGGCGGGGCATGGTGGCTCACGCCTGTAATACCAGCACTTTGGGAGGCCGAGGCGGGCAGATCACCAGGTCAAGAGATGGAGACTATGGTGAAACCCCCTCTACTAAAAAATACAAAAATTAGCTGCGTGTGGTTGCCCGCACCTGTGGTCCCTGCTACACCAGAGGCTGAGACAAGAGAATTGCTAGAACCCGGGACGTGGAAGTTGCACAGAGCCGAGATCGCACCACTGCACTCCAACCTGGCATCTGGCACCAATGCTAGACTCTGACTCAAAAAATAATAATAATTAAAATAAAAAATAAAATTGTTTTGCCTTGCTGCTGCTAATACTTTAGAAGTTTCCCCTGTTGCCCCTCCTGGTGGAGTGCTATTCCCTGACTTGCCTGGTGCTACTCAGATTTTCGAAATGCTCAAATAACTGTTTAAAATGTCAGTGTGCTTAAGGTTTTCTTGAACAAGAGTTACTAAAAACTTAGATGCTTAAATAAATGCAAATTTTTAATCCTGTTCTGGAGGTTAGGAATCTAAGTGTGCTCAGCTGAGGCTTCAGTTCCAAGTTTAAGAAGACTGCAATCAACGTGTCAGTAAAGTTGTGGTCCTCACTAGTGTCTGGGGAAGAATTTGTTCCAAGTTCCTGCTGGTAGAATGCATGCTTTTGCAGTTGTAAGGACTGAGGTTCCATTTTCTGGTTGCCTGTCAGCTGGGTGCTGTTCTTTAGTCTCAGAGGCCACCTATATTTATGATTTTCAGGAGCCCCTTCAAGGAATGGTGAGTTGAGTCTCCTTTACACTTAAAATCTCTTTGACTTCCTCCTCTGCTGCGTCTCTGACTTCCCCTTCTACTCTGTTAAGAGAACTCTGCTTTTAGAAGCTCATGTGTTTATATTAGCTTTACATAAGTAATCCAAAATAATATCCCTAGTTTAGCAACCATGATTATAACTGTAAAATTCCTTGTAATGTGACATATTTATATGTAAAATATTGGAGCTGAAGGTTATGGGGTTCAAAGTTCTGCCTAATCCAGTTTTTCTTGAAAACCATTTAAAGTGAGCTCACCTATATTGGGAAGTGTCTGTCTGTTAGTACTTTTTTTAAAAAGAAAAGAAAAGAATAGTTGTGGGTACAAAGTAGGTTGTGGGTTGAGTATATGACCTATACTCAACCCTCTGCTGGCGATGCCCTCCTCTTAGTAGGCTCTTTTCATAATCCTAAAAATACATCAATGTCTATATTCATGAGGCCTGTATTAGATTTCTGTGCTGCCATAACAAGAATTACCAAAAAATCTTAATTCCAAGTACATTAATTATCCTGGGGTGGATCCGGAACTTTAAATTCTTAACTGAACAAATCAAAGCCCAAAGTAACAGTACATTGAAATTAGAAACTACGTCAATCAGAAACCACCAATGAATTTCTAACTATAAGTTTTTCACCTTAACTAATTAAAATTGTTTTATCTTGGCCGGGCATGGTGGCTCACTCCTGTAATACCAGCACTTTGGGAGACCGAGGTGGGCAGATCACCAGGTCAAGAGATGGAGACTATGGTGAAACCCCCTCTCTACCAAAAAATACAAAAATTAGCTGCGTGTGGTTGCCCGCACCTGTGGTCCCTGCTACGCCAGAGGCAGAGGCAGGAAAATTGCTTGAACCCAGGAGGTGGAGGTTGCATAGAGCGGAGAATGCACCACTGCACTCCAGCCTGGCACCTGGCAACAAAGCAAGACTCTGCCTCAAAAAAAAAAATAATTAAAATAAAAAATAAAATTGTTTTGCCTTGCTGCTGCTAATACTTTAGAAGTTTCCCATGTTGCCCCTCCTGGTGGAGTGCTATTCCCTGAGTTGCCTGGTACTACTCAGATTTTCTAAATGCTCAAATAATTCTTTAAAATTTCAATGTGAAAAAAAATAAATAAATAAAATAAAATAAAATAAAATTTCAATGTGCTTCAGATTTTCTTTAACAAGAGGTACTACAGGCTTAGATGCTTCAATAACATGGGTAGAAACGCCAGATATAGGTGAAGGGGAGAAAGGCAGCAAATCGCAGTCCCATGTGTGTACCTATGCAAAAAATCTTGCATGTTCTTCACAAGTTTCCCAAAACCTAAAATGCAGTAAAAAAAATACATAAAAATAAAAAATAAAATAAAAGCAAATTTTTAATCCTGTTCTGGAGGTTAGGAATCGAAGTGGGCTCAGCTGAGTCTTCAGCTCCAGGTTTAACAAGACTGCAATCAACGTGTCAGTAGAGTTGTGGTCCTCACTAGTGTCTGGGGAAGAATTTGTTTCCAAGCTCCTGCTGGTAGAATGCGTGTTTTTGCAGTTGTAAGGACTGAGGTTCCATTTTCCGGTTGCCTGTCAGCTGGGTGCTGTTCTTTAGTCTCAGAGGCCACCTATATTTATGATTTTCAGGAGCCCCCTCAAGGAATGGTGAGTTGAGTCTTCTTTACACTTAAAATCTCTTTGACTTCCTCCTCTGCTGCGTCTCTCTGACTTCCCCTTCTACTCTGTTAAGAGAACTTTGCTTTTAGAAGCTCATGTGTTTATATTAGCTTTACATGAGTAATCCAAAATAATATCCCTAGTTTAGTTAGCAACCATGATTATAACTGAAATTCCTTGTAATGTGACATATTAATAGGTAAAACATCGGAGATGAAGGTTATGGGGTTCAGCCTAATCCAGTCTTTCTTGAAAACCATTTAAAGTGAGCTCACCTGTATTGGGAAGTGCCTCTCTCTCTGTTAGTACTTCTTTTTTTAAAAAAAAGAAATGAAGCAATAGCTGTGGGTACAAAGTAGGTTGTGCGTTGAGTATATGACCTATACTCAACCCTATGCTGACCATGCCCTCCTCTTAGTAGGCTCCGTTCATAATCCTAATCATGCATCAATGTCTATATTCTTGAGGCCTGTATTAGATTTTTGTGCTGCCATAAAAAGTATTACCAAAAATCTTAATTCGGTGTACATTGATTATACTGGGGTGGATCTGGAACTTTAAATTCTTAACTGAACAAATCAAAGCCCTAAGTAACAGTACATTGAAATTAGAAACTACATCAATCAGAAACCACCAATGAATCTCTAACTAGAAGTTTTTCACCTTAACCAATTAAAATTGTTTTATCTTGCCAGGCACGGTGGCTCACGCCTGTAATCCCAGCACTTTGGTAGGCAGAGGCAGGCAGATCACAAAGTCAAGAGATGGAGACTATGGTGAAACCCCATCTCTGCTAAAAAATACAAAAATAAGCTGGGTGTGATTGCCCGCACCTGTGGTCACAGCTATGCAAGAGGCAGAGGCAGGTAAATTGCTTGAACCCGGGAGGTGGAGGTTGCATAGAGCCGAGATCGCACCACTGCCCTCCAGCCTGGCACCTGGCAACAAAGCAAGACTCCGCCTCAAAAAAAAATTAAAATTAAAATTAAATAAAATAGTTTTTCCTTGCTGCTGCTAATACTTTATAAAAGTTTCCCCTGTTGCCCCCCTGGTGGAGTGCTATTCCCCGAGTTGCCTGGTACTACTCAGATTTTCTAAATGCTCAATTCTTTAAAATTTCAATGTGCTTAAGTTTTTCTTTAACAAGAGGTACTACAGACTTAGATGCTTCAATAACATGGGTAGAAACGCCAGATATAGGTGAAGGGGAGAAAGGCAGCAAATCAGAGTGCCATGTGTGTACCTATGGAAAAAATCTTGCATGTTCTTCACATGTTTCCCAAAACCTAAAATGCAGTAAAAAAATAAATAAAAAATAAAAAATAAATGCAAATTTTTAATCCTGTTCTAGAGGTTAGGAATCGAAGTGGGCTCAGCTGAGTCTTCAGCTCCAGGTTTAACAAGACTGCAATCAACGTGTCAGTAGGGTTGTGGTCCTCACTAGTGTCTGGGGAAGAATTTGTTTCCAAGCTCCTGCTGGTAGAATGCATGTTTTTGCAGTTGTAAGGACTGAGGTTCCATTTTCCGGTTGCCTGTCAGCTGGGTGCTGTTCTTTAGTCTCAGAGGCCACCTATATTTAGGATTTTCAGCAGCCCCCTCAAGGAATGGTGAGTTGAGTCTCCTTTACACTTAAAATCTCTTTGACTTCCTCCTCTGCTGCGTCTCTCTGACTTCCCTTTCTACTCTCAATTAAGAGAACTCTGCTTTTAGAAGCTCATGTGTTTATATTAGGTTTACCTGAATAATCCAAAATAATATCCCTAGTCTAAGTAGCAACCATGATTATAAATGTAAACTTTTTTGTAATGTGACATATTCATAGGTAAAACATTGGAGCTGAAGGTTATGGGGTTCAAAGTTCTGCCTAATCCAGTCTTTCTTGAAAACCATTTAAAGTGAGCTCACCTATATTGGGAAGTGCCTCTCTGTCAGTACTTTTTTAAAAAAGAAAAGAAGTAATAGTTGTGGGTACAAACTAAGTTGTGGGTTGAGTATGTGACCTATACTCAACCCTCTGCTGGTGATGCCCTCCTCTTAGTAGGCTCTTTTCATAATACTAATTATACATGAATGTCTACATTCATGAGGCTTGTATTAGATTTTGGTACTGCCATAACAAGTGTTACCAAAAAATCTTAATTCTGAGTATATTAATTATCCTGGGGTGGATCTGGAAGTTTAAATTCTTAACTGAACAAATCAAAGCCCAAAGTAACAGTACATTGAAATTAGAAACTACGTCAATCAGAAACCACCAGTGAATCTCTAACTTGAAGTTTTTCACCTTAACCAATTAAAATTGTTTTATCTTGGCTGGGCACGGTGGCTCACGCCTGTAATCCCAGCACTTTGGGAGGCCGAGGTGGGTGCATCACCAGGTCAAGAGATGTAGAATATGGTGAAACCCCATCTCTACTAAAAAGTACAAAAAGTATCTGGGTGTGGTTGCCCACACCTGTGGTCCCAGCTACTCCAGAGGCTGAGGCAGGGGAATTGCTTGAACCCGGGAGGTGGAGGTTGCATAGAGCAGAGATCACACCACTGCACTCCAACCTGGCACCTGGCAACAAAGCAAGACTCTGTCTCAAAAAAAAAAATTATTAAAATAAAATTAAATAAAACTGTTTTGCCTTGCTGCTGCTAATACTTTAGAAGTTTCCCATGTTGCCCCTCCTGGTGGAGTGCTATTCCCTGAGTTGCCTGGTGCTACTCAGATTTTCTAAATGCTCAAAGAATTCTTTAAAATTTCTCTGTGCTTAAGTTTTTCTTTAACAAGAGTTACTACAGACTTATATGCTTAAATAAATGCAAATTTTTAATCCTGTTCTAGAGGTTAGGAATCGAAGCGGGCTCAGCTGAGGCGTCAGTTCCAGGTTTAACAAGACTGCAATCAACGTGTCAGTAGGGTTGTGGTCCTCCCTAGTGTCTGGGGAAGAATTTGTTTCCAAGCTCCTGCTGGTAGAATGCATGTTTTTGCAGTTGTAAGGACTGAGGCTCCATTATCCGGTTGCCTGTCAGCTGGGTGCTGTTCTTTAGTCTCAGAGGCCACCTATATTTATGATTTTCAGCAGCCCCCTCAAGGAATGGTGAGTTAAGTCTCCTTTACACTTAAAATCTCTCTGACTTCTCCCTCTGCTGCGTCTCTTACTTCCCCTTCTACTCTCACTTAAGAGAACTCTGCTTTTAGAAGCTCATGTGTTTATATTAGCTTTACCTGAGTAATCCAAAATAATATCCCTAGTTTAATTAGCAACCATGATTATAACTGTAAACTTTATTGTAATGTGACATATTCATAGGTAAAACATTGGAGCTGAAGGTTACGGGGTTCACAGTTCTGCCTAATCCAGTCTTTCTTGAAAACCATTTAAAGTGAGCTCACCTGTATTGAGAAGTGCCTCTCTCTCCTATAGTATTCCTTTTTTTAAAAAGAAAAGAAAAGAAGCAATAGTTATGGGTACAAAGTAGGTTGTGGGTTGGGTTGAGTATATGACCTATACTCAATCCTCTGCTGACGATGCCCACCTCTTAGTAGGCTCTTTTCATAATCCTAATCATGCATCAATGGCTATATTCATGAGGCCTGTATTAGACTTTTGTGCTGCCATAAAACGTATTACCAAAAATCTTAATTCGGAGTACATTGATTATCCTGGGGTGGATCTGGAAGTTTAAATTCTTAACTGAACAAATCAAAGCCCTAAGTAACAGTACATTGAAATTAGAAACTACATCTATGAGAAAACAACAATGAATCTCTAACTAGAAGTTTTTCTCCTTAACCAATTAAAATTGTTTTATCTTGGCGGGGCATGGTGGATCACGCCTGTAATCCCAGCACTTTGGGAGGCCGAGGCAGGCAGATCACAAGGTCAAGAGATGGAGACTATGGTGAAACCCCATCTCTGCTAAAAAATACTAAAATTTGCTGGGTGTTGTTGCCCGCATCTGTGGTCCCAGCTACTCCAGAGGCTGAGGCAGGAGAATTGCTTGAACCCGGGAAGTGGAGGTTGCATAGAGCAGAGATTGCACCACTGCCCTCCAGCTTGGCACCTGGCAACAAAGCAAGACTCTGTCTCAAAAAATAATAATAATTAAAATAAATTAAAAATACAATTGTTTTTCCTTGCTGCTGCTAATACTTTATAAAAGTTTCCCCTGTTGCCCCTCCTGGCAGAGTGCTATCCCCTGTGTTGCCTGGTGCTACTCAGGTTTGCGAAATGTCAAATAACTCTTTAAAATTTCAGTGTGCTTATTCTTTTCTTTAACCAGAGTTACTAAAGACTTAGATGCTTAAATAAATGCAAATTTTTATTCCTGTTCTGGAGGTTAGAAATCTAAGTGTGCTCAGCTGAGGCTTTAGTTCCAGGTTTAACAAGACTGCAATCAACGTGTCAGTAGGGTTGTGGTCCTCACTAGTGTCTGGGGAAGAATTTGTTTCCAAGTTCCTGCTGGTAGAATGCATGTTTTTGCAGTTGTAAGGACTGAGGTTCCATTTTCCGGTTGCCTGTCAGCTGGGTGCTGTTCTTTAGTCTCAGAGGCCACCTATATTTATGATTTTCAGCAGCCCCTTCAAGGAATGGTGAGTTGAGTCTCCTTTACACTTAAAATCTCTTTGACTTCCTCCTCTGCTGCGTCTCTCTGACTTCCCTTTCTGCTCTCAATTAAGAGAACTCTGCTTTTAGAAGCTCATGTGTTTATAATAGCTTTACCTGAGTAATCCAAAATAATATCCCTAGTTTAATTAGCAACCATGATTATAACTGTAAAATTCCTTGTAATGTGACATATTCATATGTAAAACATTGGAGCTGAAGGTTATGGGGTTCAAAGTTCTGCCTAATTCAGTCTTTCTTGAAAACCATTTAAAGTGAGCTCACCTGTATTGGGAAGTGCCTCTCTGTTAGTACTTCTTTTTTTAAAAAGAAAAGAAGCATTAGTTGTGGGTACAAAGTAGGTTGTGCGTTGCGTATATGACCTATACTCAACCCTCTGCTGATGATGCCCTCCTCTTAGTAGGCTCCTTTCATAATCCTAATCATACATCAATATCTATATTCATGAGGCCTGTATTAGATTTTTGTGCTGCCATAAAACATATTACCAAAAATCTTAATTTGGAGTACATTGATTATACTGGGGTGGATCTGGAACTTTATATTCTTAACTGAACAAATCAAAGCCCAAAGTAACAGTACATTGAAATTAGAAACTACATCAATCAGAAACCACCAATGAATCTCTAACTAAAAGTTTTCACCTTAACCAATTAAAATTGTTTTATCTTGGCCGGGCACGGTGGCTCAACGCCTGTAATCCCAGCACTTTGGTAGGCGGAGGCGGGCAGATCACAAAGTCAAGAGATGTAGACTATGGTGAAACCCCATCTCTACTAAAAAATACAAAAATTAGCTGGGTGTGGTTGCCCCCACCTGTGGTCCCAGCTACGCCAGAGGCTGAGGCAGGAAAATTGCTTGAACCCGGGAGGTGGAGGTTGCATAGAGCCAAGATTGCACCACTGCCCTCCAGCCTGGCACCTGGCAACAAAGCAAGACTCCGCCTCAAATAATAATAATAATAATAATTAAAATAAAAAATAAGTAAAATTGTTTTGCCTTGCTGCTGCTAATACTTTATAAAAGTTTCCCCTGTTGCCCCCCTGGTGGAGTGCTATTCCCTGAGTTGCCTGGTACTACTCAGATTTTCTAAATGCTCAAAAAATTTTTTAAAATTTCAATGTGCTTAAGTTTTTCTTTAACAAGAGGTACTACAGACTTAGATGCTTCAATAACATGGGTAGAAATGCCAGATATAGGTGAAGGGGAGAAAGGCAGAAAATCACAGTGCCATGTGTGTACCTATGCAAAAATCTTGCATGTTCTTCACATGTATCCCAAAACCTAAAATGCAGTAAAAAAAAATAAATAAATAAAATAAATGCAAATTTTTAATCCTGTTCTTGAGGTTAGGAATCGCAGTGAGCTCAGCTGAGTCTTCAGCTCTAGGTTTAACAAGACTGCAATCAACGTGTCAGTAGGGTTGTGGTCCTCACTAGTATCTGGGGAAGAATTTGTTTCCAAGCTCCTGCTGGTAGAATGCATGTTTTTGCAGTTGTAAGGACTGAGGTTCCGTTTTCCGGTTGCCTGTCTGCTGGGTGCTGTTCTTTAGTCTCAGAGGCCACCTACATTTATGATTTTCAGCAGCCCCCTCAAGGAATGGTGAGTTGAGTCTCCTTTACACTTAATCTCTTTGACTTCCCCCTCTGCTGAATCTCTCTGACTTCCCCTTCTGTTCTCAGTTAAGAGAACTCTGCTTTTAGAAGCTCATGTGTTTATAATAGCTTTACCTGAGTAATCCAAAATAATATCTCTAGTTTAATTAGCAACCATGATTATAACTGTAAAATCCCTTGCAAGGTGACATATTAATAGGTAAAACATTGGAGCTGAAGGTTATGGGGTTCACAGTTCTGCCTAATCCAGTCTTTCTTGAAAACCATTTAAAGTGAGCTCACCTGTATTGGGAAGTATCTCTCTCACTGTTAGTACTTTTTTTAAAAAAAAGAGAAAAAAAAATTAAACATTGTGGGTACAAAGTGATATCTATATTTATGGAGTACCTAAAATGTTTGGTTACATGCATACAATGTGAAATAAGCACATCATTGAGAATGGGGTATCTGTCACCTCCAGCATTTATCCTTTGAATTTTAGTAATCAGATTAGTCTGTGTTATTTTAAACTGTCCAATTACATTGTTATTGACTACAGTCACTCTACTGTGCTGTCAAATATTCATGCTTTCTTAATACTTTTTTATCCTCATTAACCATACTTACTTGCTCCCCCAGCCTCATCCTCCCCATTACCCTTCCCAGCCTCTGGTAACCATGCTTCTATTCTTTATGTTGAGTTCAATTGATTTGATTTTTAGATTCCACAGATAAGTGAGAACATGTGATGTTTGTCTTTATGTGCTTGGCTTTTTACACTTCACACAATGATCTCCAGTTCCATCAATGTTGTTGCAAATGACAGGATCTCATTGTTTTTATAAAGCTGAATGGTACTCCACTGTATGTATGTGCCACACTTTCTTTATCCATTCATCTGTTGATGGATTCATCTTAGGTTGCTTCCAAATCTTAGCCATTGTAAACAGTGCTGCAACAAACATGGGTGTGCAGGTGACTCTTTGATATACTGAGTTTCTTTCTTTTGGGCATACATTAAGCAATGGGATTGCTGGATCATATGGTAGCTCAATTTTAAGTATTTTGAGGAAGCTCCAAACTGTTCTCCATAGTAGTTGTATTAATTTACATTCCCAGCAACAGTATATAAGTGTTCCCTTTTCTCCACATCCTCGCCAGCATTTGTTTTTGACTTTCTTTTGAACATAAGCCATTTTAACTGGGGTGTGGTGATAGGTGTATTGCCAGACTACTGCCAATGTTGCCTGTAGGCCTAAGGGTTCTTAAGTCAGCTTGTCATTAATGTTGCCTGGCTTGGGACTCATCCATCAGGGCAGGTCAAGAAATGCCATTCCAGAGTCAAGTCCTAAAATTAGAGACCCCAAGAGCCCACTTGGTGCTCTTCCCTCTGTGGCTGTGTTGGTAAGTAAGGTACAAGACAAAGTTTCCTTTACTTTCTCCTCTGCTTTTCTCAAGCAGAAGTTTTGTCCCTTAGCTATTTCAGGACCTTTTCTTAGTTCATGTATAGATGGGGTTCTTTGTCCCATGGCCATGAAAATTCAGGCTCACAGACCATTTGAATGGTGAGTAGGACAAGGTTTTATTGGGTGAAAAGGAAGAAAAGGTGGAAACAGGAACTCTTGTAAGGCCAGAATCCCCGCTAGAGTGCTTCTGCCTGCAGCTTGAATCCCAGTTTACACAGAAAGAGGAGGGGCCAGGCTTCTCACCATGGCAAATAGCACAAACTTCTGATGTGGCTCGACCCCAGTGTGCAGACTGGTTGAAGATTTTCCAGGGCCCTCTTCCAACCTGGCCGTCTCATAGCCACCACAACTATGTGAGTTTAATTTGGTCTCTAATGTGAGTCTCACCTGAAGTCAACAAGTCTGAGGCTCAACAGGGCCCTAATGTAGTACCTGGGTGTCACTCCTGGTTATTGAAGGCTCAGGGGCTCTTCAGTTAGCAGATGATAAATGCTGTCAGGACTGGGTCCTTTTTTTCAAGGTGGCAGTTTCTCTTCTGATCCAGGGTGTGTCTAGAAATGTTATATGGGAGCTAGTGCCTGAAACAGGCTGCACAATGCTCACCAGTGCCGTATCCAGCTGTGTCTGAGCTGGTATCCTTGAGGCAAGACAAAACGTCCCCACTCTTCCCTCTCTTCTTCTTAAGTGGAGGGAAGGAGTCTCTTGGAGCTGTGAGCTGTGCAGCCTGGGGTTAGGGGAAGGGTGGTGCCAGCACTCCCTCCTGGTATCTCAGTGTGTTGCATGCCTCCCAAGTCTACTGTCTCTGGGCCTAATTCAGCATGAGGACTGTGAGAAGCACACTCACAAGTCCAAACCCAGAGATTGGACTCAGAGGCACGAAGAACAGCAAAAGTGAGGTTTCTGATAGTGGTCTTGCAAGATCAGGTGTCTGGTAGGCAGGCACACCCAGGTCAGCTATAGCAGGTAATCTATCTCCTAGCATGCAAGTCCCTCCCCTAGTTCCTCATTAGTCAAGTACTATGGGGTTACAATCATCCCAGATGTCACCTAAGTTTCATTATCCAGCTTATAAGGTTATGCCCTGGTCCCCTTCTCTGCTTAAGTTATGATTTCCCAGTAATGAAACTTCGTTCCCTTTTATGGGCTGACCCCCTCCTCTACCTTCTGTTCACTTATCATGACTTTCTAGGAGCATGGGATGTGCAGTTTATTACATTCACAGTCTGGCTGCCACTGCTTAGATTGATCATGCCTTGAAAATGTACCATTTAAGATGTTTTCTCACAAATTACCTTCTCTTTTCTATTTACTTCCCTTTGGTCTCATTTTCATTTAAATCCTTTTGGTGCTCGAATTGCTCTAGAAGTCATTTACTTTTTTCCTCATAGGAGAATGGGTTTAATTTGGTTTCTGAAAGTAGCAGCTTATTTTGCTGGTAAGTCTTGGGCATTTGTTTATTAATAGCCGTTTCAATTAATCTTTGTGCTAGTTCCTTTACACAAGGCATAATGCAACACTCCACTGCTGTTAAGACTCCTGCCACAATTATGAGAGATGGAAGGACTGAAGCTACCATGCCTTACCGTTTTCCAAACCAACCTCCTAGCCAACCTGTAAATGGGTTATTAATTCCAGCATTTTCTGCAAGTTTGTTGGCTAGAATTGTCAGTCCTTGTAAACTTTTTGTGATAGTCCCATCTGGGGCAGTTATTGTGGAGAACAGAAGTACACAATTTCCCACCCAGCATAACACCTATGCTCCATTTTACTGCTAGTGTGAAGTTGAGCACAAGCCTATTTTCCCAGGCCATTCAGCTGGTGGCATCTAATTGGCTAGCCACCCCTGAGGGCATCTGAGTATAATTGATAAATCTCTGTTGATTATAATAGATGTAGTTAATCCAGTCAACATTCTTATTAATAGTTGACCACTACAAGAGTGCTGACTCAAACCCAGAAGCTGTTTGGTTTCAGGCCTTAAATTCATTAGGCACCCCCCTAGGGACTCCTATAGAGTCAACATATATGTTGATATCAAAAGAATTTATTAAATCTCTCTGGTTTTGGTGGCCATGTGTACTTTTGGATATCTTATGGAATACCAGTGTGAAGGGAATAACCAGCTGGACTAAACCACAAGCCCTGATCCAATTGGATGGTAACAAGTTATGAAGGTTCCTTTTCCCACAATACCACCAGTAATCCACCTGGGGTATATGGAGAGCTGAGTAATTGCCATTGCCGGACCAGTGACATTTAGGATTTGGGTACAAGTGAAGAGTTCTTCCATGGGCTTATTAAACTCTGCCCGCTGCCTAGAGAGGCAAGGGGAGTGGTTCATATTCCCTAAAGAGAATGAGGGGATTGTTCTGGGATCTGACCTCCACAAGGCAGGAAAGAGCAATGATAGACTCCTACAAGCCTCATTTCCCCATGCATCCTTGTCCTGGTATAGAGCCAAAATGCAACACATTCCTTCAGGATTGGTGTCCATCCTAGGGGAAACATAACCACCTGTGCCTGAGGTTGTCCCACAGTACATGCATAGCAGTTACTCTTGTTTTGAGGGCTTGTACCAAAAATTTGACCCATTCAACCCAGGCATTCACATCCCCATACCCTGTCTTAGTTTCTAAGGTTTGCTTTAAATCCTTTACCTCAATTATTTTTACCCTTTTAGGGTCACTATTTGGAAGACTAAAGTGTTTTATTAAGGTGTGGGTTTGGGGTCATCCCAGGCAAATGGGAATCGAGTTCTTGATTAATTTGAGAAGAAATTGCCTTAGGGACTCTTTTCCTGTGATGTATGCCCTTTACCCATATACCCAAGAGCTACTTTGGTTCTTGGTCTAGAACAGCTCGATTGTCAGTGGTGGTGAGTATGGTATTGCCTTCTAAATTCTGGCAGTTATTTGGAGAGGAGCCCTTGGACAGATGTAGTTTATCCTTCAAGGGTATCCAGCTCGGAGTTGCCCATCCCATGTTTACTGTCCAACCCTGAAATTGAGTAGCCCACCTTACATTATCACAGGTGGGGTAGGGTGATGCCCTACTGTAACCTGTATCTGGTTCAGGGCAAAGATATTTATCCTCCTGCAAGAACTGTCTCTGATTTTTAAATTCCCGCAAGGTGAGACCTGGAAGGCATGAAATCTTATGGTTTGGGATACTGCCATTTTGGTCACATTAATTATCAACCTGATTGGATAGGGAGGAGTCCCCTGCCAGTTTCCATTTTGACCTTTGTATGGTAGCTTTGTATAGGCTCTTTGTATGGTAGCCCATTTCAGCCATATAATTTCCAGAAATGGGGCCAGGCCATGTTTCTTATTAGATTTTTCTCAGAGTTAACATTAAGAGTTCCTCAGGTGAATGGTGCACTTTTCACTGGTCTTTTTCCCTCCCTTCTGGGGTCTCTTTAACCAGTCCCTTGACTTGAGTATAGTGTGTCCACCCATGTTTAGCTGTTTGCATGGCCATCTCAGTGGTCAGGAGCACTTGATAGAGACCTTTCCAGCCTGGGTAGAGCTTGTATTCTTTCCAACTCTTAATCAGCCCTAAGTCACCAAGCTGGAAGTGGTAAACTGTGAACTTAAAAGGTGGAGTTTGAGTCAGTAGTCCTTTTAACCTGAGGGATGACAGGGTGGAGGATATAGCCAGTATATAATTTCATAAAAATTAATCTTTGGTTTATAGTAGGGATATCTGTAGCTCTGCCCAAATACAGGAGCCCATATAATTACTCATATGGGGACAATCTCAAGTTTTTTCTTGGGACTGTCCAAATCTTAAGGAGTGCTATTGGGAGGAGACATTTGGTCCAAGGCATTTTAGTTTCTATGACTAGTTTGGTAATGTTTTTTGAGAGTTTGATCCATTCTTTCTACCCAGAGGAGGGGGGATGTCAAGGGTTAGGATAATACCATCTAATTTGTAATAATTATTCTTTTTTTTTTTTTTTTTTTTTTTTTTTTTTTTTTTTTTTTGAGACGGAGTTTCGCTCTTATTACCCAGGCTGGAGTGCAATGGCGCGATCTCGGCTCACCGCAACCTCCGCCTCCTGGGTTCAGGCAATTCTCCTGCCTCAGCCTCCTGAGTAGCTTGGATTACAGGCATATGCCACCATGCCCAGCTACTTTTTTTTGTATTTTTAGTAGAGACGGGGTTTCACCATGTTGACCAGGATGGTCTCGATCTCTTGACCTTGTGATCCACCCGCCTCGGCCTCCCAAAGCGCTGGGATTACAGGCTAGAGCCACCGCACCCGGCCTGTAATAATTATTCTTAACATGCTAGAGGTAAAGTGGCTCCCATGGTCTGAATCAGTATTTTCCACCAGGTCAAATCTAGGTACAATCTGTTCTAACATCATTTTGACCACATTCCTGGTGGTGGCTATTGGAAGGGGAAAGCTTTTCACCCAGCCAGAAAGGTGATCTATGATCACCCAATAAATACTTTAGTCTTCCTACTTTGGGCATTTCTTTGAAATCTACTTGAATGCTTTGAAATGGTCTTTGTCCAGGAGGTCTTCTTCCTGTGGCCTGTCTTATAATCATTTTTTTGTTGTTGTTTATCCTCTGACAAGTACACAACTTTCACATATTTGTTTAGCTACAGTATAAATCCCTGTGCACCCATAATTCCTAAGTATTGCATTACACAGAGCCTGAGGTCCCCAGTGACTCCCTTTGTGTAGTAGAGACATTAGTTCTCCTATCAGGGGTTTACTTAGGCTGGTTCTTTCACACTGTCAACCTTTATTTAGGCTGTCTGTTCTGGCACTCTGGCTCCAGCCATCCCCATGGCTGTAGCTGCACTCCCTGGCCAGCAAAACCAGCTCTTACTTACAAAGTAAACCTTCAAAAGGCCTTGCCCTACTGGGTCCTCCAGATCTAATCCAGAGTATTTTTTCATCTGATCTCTGAGTCTCTGCAAAAATGCAGAGGAAGTTTCCTCTTTCTGTTGTTGAATCTTGAATGCCTTTGAGATATTTTGTGTCCTAGGAGTGGACTCTTATCCCTTTAATTATTAGTTTCCTGAAGTCCTACATTTGGGCCAAGTCCCTGGGACCATTATTATCCCATTCCAGGTTGACATTTGGCAATTTTTGTTCAGCTGGCAAAACTCCTTGCCCAGGAGGGTGTTGCCTCTCTCACAAAGTCATGGCTGCTCTCCTAATCATTCCCCTTTCTTCTCCTGTGAACATGATATTTATGATAGACATTATCTTAGCCCAGGTGTAAAAACTAGGTCCTAAAAATGGTCCAGCTGGTTTACTAAACTGAGGGGATATTCTAAGAGTGGTTTTATTTCTTCTTGAAATTTCTAACTTTGGTACTTATAAGAGAAATATTTACAAAGCTAATCTCTCCTTGTTTCATGGGAACTTTCCTAAGAGGGAACATGCTAGATGCCTCCTGTGTGGAAGGGGTAGGGAAGTTCTCAATATCCCTCTTAGACTGTTCTAATTCTTTTTTTTTTTAATTTGGATGAGAATCTAAAGGAGCTTTTGGTCTCCAGAACTTTCTTCCTCTAACCTTCCTGTTGCCCTTTGATCTTCTTGTCTCCTGTTTTGTGAGATATAGGTGGGGGTGAGCATGATAGGGGTCCCAAGGCTTTTCACTAGGTGAGGGATCTTGGCATTTTTTTCTTCTTTGAGAGGAAACTGGGGACTAATTCCTTGATCCAGCAGAGAGTGTAATCTGTATCTTGTGAGGATGTGATTTTATCATTCACATAGACAAGTAAAGCTTGGCACACCCAATCCTCATATAAGTCAAACTTAGTCCAAAAGACTGAAGGCTTGCAAAGGGGTCTTTGGGCCAGATAAAACAGCAATACTTCTTCATCTTTGGCTTTTCCTTGTCCTTGGTTCAAGGGTTGTCTGTCCAAACCTGCAACATTCTCCCCAAAGAACTATCTGGGGGAATGTCAGAAGGAGTCTCTTTAGCTCCCTCTTTCCTTTGTCCCCTAGGTTAGAATGCCTGTTTCCCATTGTCAGTCAGTCTCTGTGTCTGAGCTTTTCCCTTTGTACTCAACCCTCCCCTACTGGAGGTTTCTTGCATACCTCAAGAATCACTTCATATGTCTCCAGCTGTTTCCCTCATGAAAGAACAGAACTGTGAATTGGGATTCTGCATTTGCTTTGTATTTTGGATATATCTCAATCACACACAGTCAATCTCCGAAAATGCCCAACTACTAAGGCAGTACTTATAGTCAACTTTTCTTATGTTGGCTCATGCACGAGGTTGCCTGGTTGCTACAGTGCCTGCTTTTTCCCCTGTGTCATCTCCATTGCCTCCTGAGTAACAGTCTCAGGGTTGTCTATGGGTTATGCAGGGAGCTGGGATGCTGAGACAGAGCAGGCCACCTAAATCAGGTGGGGATGTATCTTTCCTCTCAGCCAGAGTCCCACTACATGCAGGCACAGAGATCTCAGATGGGCCCTCAGATCTGTGAGAAACACGTTCAGCTTGTCCAAACCCAAAGAATGGACTCAAAGGTACAAAGAACAGTGAAAGTGAGACTTTTAATAGTGATCTTGCAAGATCGGTTGTCTGGCTAGGCAGGCACACCCAGGACAGCTACAGCAGGTGGTTTATCTCCTAGTGTGCAAGTTCCTCCCCCAGTTCCTCATTGGTCGAGTATTACAGGGTTACAATCTTCCTAGACATTGCCTAAGCTTCACTATACCCCTTATAAGGTCATACCTCGGTCCCTTTCCCCACGTAAGTTTTGATTTCCCAGGAGTGAAACGTTCTTCCCTTTAATGGGCTGACCCCTCCTCTACATTTGGTTTGTTTATCATGATTTTCCAGGAGCATGAGCCATGCAGTTTGTTACATCTGCAGGCTGGCTGCTAGTGCTTAGATTTATGATGCTTTGAAAATGGACCCATTAAGATGTTTTCTCACAGGACTCACCTATGAGTTGCAGTCCCTATGACAGGCTGCCTTTCAAGTTTATGTTGGAGGCAGTGTTTGTAGCAATGGTGGTGAGGTTTGAAGATACTCAAGTTTGGACTACTAGGATTGGGAGTTCCCCTCTGGCCAGGGGTAGTTTAAATGCTCCCTTTGTGGGCATGGGTGGGTGACAGCTAAATTTGGGCCAGTTTTTCTGTCTAACAGGACAGCATTGAGTTCAGTGCCCCACAATTGCTGTATTCATCCTCTCTCAGTGCCCAGAGCCACTCCCCACAGCTGCTAATGCCTTGGATGGAGGAGGGGTGGCATCCATGAATCAGGACTTTTTCCTATCTCTTCAGCACTTCTTTCAGTGATATAAAGTTAAAACCAGGTACTGTGAATGCTCACTTTATTTTTATTCTTGTAATGGCCTATTTTCTTTTTTTTTTTTCTTTTTATATATTTTTCTGTTGCACTTTAGGTTCTGGAGTACATGTGCAGAACATGCAGGATTGTTGCACAGGTACATACATGGCAATGTGGTTTGCTTTCTCCATCCCCCCATCAACTATATTTGGCATTTCTCCACATGTTATCCCTCCCCAACCTCCCTACCCTCTGTTGTCCCTCCCCTATTTACCCCCAACAGACCCCAGTGTGTGATGCTCCCTTCCCTGTGTCCATGTATTCTTATTGTTCAACACCCGCCCATGAGTGAGGACATGTGGTGTTTGGTTTTCTGTTCTTGTGTCAGTTTACTGAGAATAATGGTTTCCAGATTCATCTATGTTCCTACAAAGGACACAGACTCATCATATGCAGCCATAGCTGCATATCATTCTATGGTGTATATGTTTTCCTTGTCCAGTCTATATCATCTATGGGCATTTGGGTTGGGTCCAGGTCTTTGCTATTGTAAGCAGAGCTGCAATGAACATATGTCTTTATAGTAGAACTATTTATAATCCTTTGGATATATACCCAGTAATGGGATTGCTGGGTCAAATGGAATTTCTATTTCTAGGTCCTTGAGGAATTGCCACACTGTCTTCCACAATGGTTGAACTAATTTACACTCCCACCAACAGTGTAAAAGTGTTCCTATTTCTCCACATACTCTCCAGCATCTGTTGTCTCCAGATTTTTTAATGATTGCTGTTGTAACTGGTGTGAAATGGTATCTGAATGTGGTTTTGATTAGCATTTCTCTAATGACCAGTAATGATGCGCATTTTTTCATAAGTTTGTTGGCTGCATAAATGTCTTCTTTTGAAAAGTGTCTGTTCATGTCCTTCACCCACTTTCGAATGGGTTTGATGGTATATTTTCTGTGTAGATAGTTGTTAATTTGGTGTCCTTGGGGTGGCAGTGAGTGGGAGGATCGGGGAGCTTTTTATTCTGTCATCTTGCCCCACCATCTGCTTCTCCTAGTGCACTTTCCTTATTCTATCTGTGATAAACTAATTTGTTTACAAGTCTTAATTTTCTTATTAAATTATAACACCTTTCTGATAATGGTTATTCATAGTTTTTAATCCCTTTAGTGTCTAATAGAACTAAGTTACTAAGCAATTTTGATTAATTACATTGAGTAATTCAAAGTCATGCAGTTAGTAAAGAAAGAAATACCTAGAACCAGTGTTGAAATAGGAATCTTAGCTCAACATTTTCTCTTCAGTAATTATTGTCTCTCAAACTTCCATGTGCCTTATCCTTTATCTTGTCTGCATAAACAGAATGTTTTGTCTGTATAAACAAATGCTGAACACAGCTCCATTTTTTGGATAGATAAGAAGAAACAGAATATAATGGGAAACATGGGTATGTTAACATTTTTCTTTTTACAAGTTCCCAACCCCTATCCCTCACCCAGAAACTGGGCATTCTTTATAGACTTGGATTTTATATATTTTAAGGAGATTTTTTTAAGTGAATGAAGATACAGGCTTATGTAATGGCCTTCTAAAATCTTTTTTTATCTGTAATCTGGGCTAAGCAATCTAGTACTTGTGTCATTAAACGCTTCAGTAAGCAGTCACACTCAAGTCTCAGGAGATTCCAATACGTTTCTTAGATGCCACCTTACTTTATCAACCTGCCTTTAACCTAAAAGCTATTTTTTCTTTATAGTTTCCCTCCTGCTGGGATTCTATTTTTACCTTCTAGAGAAGAATTTCTCATTTTGTTGGAATGATTCTGCTTGCACATGTGGCTGACATAATAAAACTTTCAAATTTATAACAAGTTGGTCTTCTGGAACTGAACAAAAATGGGTTGGAGGGGGCAGGGTTAGAAGTAAAAGTCATCACTTTGCTCTCTCCAGTGTAGAGACAGCAGTGGTGTGTTATCCTAAACCTGGAATTGGGATCAGAAGACACGAATTCAAGCACTGGCTCTGCAACCATTGTGTTTGTTGACCTTATGAAAATTATATAATCTCTCAGCCTCAGCTACCTTAGACACAAAGGGGAACTTATATTATTTCTGAAAATAAAATATATTTTGTAATTTATAAAGAATAATAAAAATTATTACCAAGAGTACTCACACAATTCATTTTATGTGTACATAAATATATAATCAGCATCATTCTTTTTCCAGAGAAGATTGAAGAACAGGTAGGCTCCATTCCTGACTTGAGATAAAACAGCAGATTAGCCAAGCCCAAAAGTTAGAATTCCATAGCTTATGATTCCCACTAGGTTCATTAATTCCCAATTGCTGCATGAGCCAGTTTCTGTACAAAATTACTGCTAAAAGAATACAATTCACATCTTAATTGTAATTTATCTGCATGTTCTCATAATTAAGTGTAGAGATTTTAGGGATCTTTACTCACTTTTCTAAGTATATCTTAATTTTTAAACTTGCACTATTTTGACTCCCATTATACCTAACATTCAAGTCTCCTGATTAATTTGTCAATGAATTTGGCCTCCACGTTTGAGAATGATGTCTAGCATTCACCATATATTTATTAACTTATTTAGCAGGAGGCTATTTTGATGACTAGTTTTTATTTTAAGTTACAGGATATATGTGCAGGATGTGCAGGTTTGTTACATATGTTTATATGCCATGGTGGTTTGCTGCACCTATCAACCCATCACTTGGGTATTAAGCCCTACATGAATTAGACATTCATCCTGATTTTCTCCCTCCCCTCCCCCTTCAGGCCTCAGTGTGTGTGGTTCCCCTCCCTGTGTCCATGTGTTCTCATTGTTCAGCTTTCACTTGGGAGTGACGACATACTGTGTTTGATTTTTCTGTTCCTGCATTAGTTTGCTGAGAATAATGGCTTGCAGCTCCATCCACGTCCCTGCAAAGGACATAATCTCATTCCTTTTTATGGCTGCATAGTGTTTCATGGTGTATATATACAACATTTTCTTTATCCAGTCTATCACTGATGGGCATTTGAATTGATTCCTTGTCTTTGCTATTGTGAACAGTTCTGCAGTGAATATACACATGCATGTATCTTTATAATAGAATAATTTATATTCCCTTGGGCATATATCCAGTAATGGGATTGCTGGATCAAATGGTATTTCTGGTTCTAGGTCTTTGAGGAATCACCACACTGTCTTCCATGATGGTGTAACTAATTTACATTCCCACTAACAGTGTAAAAGTATTCCTATCTTTCCACAGCCTCACCAGCATCTGTTGTTTCTTGACTTTTTAATAATGGCCATTCTGAATGGCATGAGAGTGTATCTCATTGCGGTTTTGATTTGCGTTTCCCTAATGACCAGTGATGTTGAGCTTTTTTTCATATTTTTGTTGGCTGCATAAATGTCGTCTTTTGAGAAGTGTCTGTTCATGTCCTTTGCTCACTCTTTGATGTCTTATTCTTTTCTTATAAATTTGTTTCTTGTAGATTCTGGGTATTAGAACTTTGTCAGATGAATAGATTGCCAATATTTTCTCCCATTCTGTAGGTTGTCTGCTCACTCTGATGATAGTTGCTTTTGTGTACAGAAACTCTAGTTTAATTGGGTCTCATTTGTCAATGTTTGCTTTTGTTGCAATTGCTTTTGATGTTTTTGTCATTAAATCTTTTCCTGTGCCTATGTCCTGAATGGTATTGCCTACATTTTCTTATATGGTCTTTATAGTTTTGGGTTTTACATTTAAGTCTTTAATCCATCTTGAGGTAATTGTTATATAAGGTATAAGGGAGGGATCCAGTTTCAATATTCTGCATATGGCTAGCCAGTTTTCCCAGCACCATTTGTTAAATAGGGACTTTTTTTCACCATTGCATGTTTTTGTCAGATTTGTCGAAGACCAAATGATTGTAAATGTGTGGCCTATGGCCTTAATCCAGTACAGGTGTTAAACTATTGTAAGACAAATGTAAGGTGGTTCTTTTTTTTTCTCTTCCACACCTAAGAAACACACGTTTTAAAAGTCCATAGTGATCAGACTGACTTACATGGTGCCCTTTGTTAAAGGATAACATGTCCTTTACCAAAAAAAATCAAAACAACAGCACATAAAACCACCACCACCACCACTACCACCACCACCACCAAGGAACCAAAAGAAAAAGACAACCTGAAAGTATCTCCTTCAAATAATCCAATTGGCAGAGTGAGATGCTATTGTGAATGGAGCAGTTGGAAAATGGGCTAGTGATAAAGCAAGATTGCCAAGAGTTGATAATTGACGATCTGGCTTATGAATATATGGAATTTTTATATAATTCTGCCTAACTTTTGCATCTTAGATTTTCCATACCAAATGCTAAAAAATTAATTTTATAATAAAAATTTTATAACTTTTATTATAAAACCTACAGAAAGAACATTGGTATTATGAGTGATACATATTCGATCTTAAGAACATGTATCTTAAGCCTGTGCTTATTTGTCAAAATGGAAAGACTATCAGTAGTTTCATATTGCATTTTAGATGGGAGAGCCACTTAATCTTTGATAGATTTCATAAATGATAAAGAAGATCTTATATACAATTAAAAACTTAAAAGTTGACAGATATTCCTACATCCAGATCTTTTTGCTCAAGAATATTCTTGATCAGTCACCTACCTTGGTTGTGGTATTTGTATATAAATACACCTTTTTACTTCTAAGGCCCATCTTTCTGAGGGATATTAAGAGTCATCTATTTGTAGCATTTGCTGCTAAAAAGAATATTATATAAATTAAGCTACTAATGGATCAAGATGCCTTAGGATTGGATTCTGGGCCTGGAATTTTAATAATATCTTGTCTTTAAGACTTTTTTTTTTTTTGCAAGAGTAGTAAAAAGAGCTCTAAAAAGATTTAATGGCTCCAATTTCTGTATTAAAGAAGATGTTGGGTATTTTGACAGCTGTTATTTTCATAGTCTTTCTCAATCACATTGATCCATCATTTTCTTTGTCCTTCTCTGTAACTTTCACATCAATTATTTTGCAAGATCTTTGATGACAATCAAATGTTTCATGTATGCTATAATAAATTCTCAAGTAGAATGAGCATAATTGGAAGTATCACTCTTCAGGATAAACAAGAAATGTCGGTGCCTAACTTTGTTGACAGGGTGTATAAAACGTCTTGAAAGACAGTGTCCTCAGAAGGAAGGTTCAAATAGGATTATCATGTAATATGCTATACAAAGTTATAGCAGATACTTTATATAAATACATCAGTTTAATGCTGTCAAAAAAGACACAGATTAAACATTATCAAATTGGCATGAATGTCAACATTTTTTTGCCTGAAGTTTTATACAGAAAATCCTTTTATAAAAAAGTTAATAAGTTTATAACAGAAGATTTTATTTTCTATAAGAAATCTCATATATTTAGTCATTTTCCTTTTATACAAAAAAGTATAGTAACAATATTGCAGGATATTCATGATGGTTAGTTGTTAACTTTTGAAATTTACTAAGAATTAATAATATTCAAATGATTTGAGATGAATTGAGTCACCACATATTTCAAATAGCTTTATAAACAATAAATTCATGATTTCCATCACAAAGATCAAACACAATATTTAGTACCTCAAAAAAAAAATATCAGTACTTATTTGAGTTAGGTGGTCAAGCAATGACCTGGCCCAGTTATAAAAGTTGATTCTGGAACTGAAGATGGGATGTGCCCAGTGTCCAAGAAATGTAAGTCTTAACATTCTCGAAATGTTCAGCTCTAAAGGCCTCCCAGCAAGTGACTTACCATTAGGGATGTCTAGAGTAACTGGGGATCTGTTGTTACTGGGAATTCCGAATAGGTTGGTGATCTTCAAATAAAAGTTTTGTATATGAGTTGCTAAACTACCCAATATAACTACATTTATATTTGGGTAAAAAGATAAACTATCTTGAGACAAAACTGAAAAGAAAAAAATGAAAAGGACTCTTGCTATAAAGCTGATGTTTAGAACTTGCATGAGATTCAGATAATTGATCCATAAATTTATTGATTCAGAATGTAGAGTAGAGCAGAGGTAAAATTTCTGGTTCTCATTAGTTTGGTTAAACATAGAGGAAAAAAGGAAAGAAGGAAACGGGAAGAATGGAAAGAAGAAAGTAGGATGAAAGAGAAACGAGAAAGAACAGTAAATTTGTTAAGTAATAAAGAAGGTGTATTCAAAAACAAAAGAAAAATAACCCATATCTTATAGACAGTCATACCTAGATTTTGCTATTTAATTCCTCAGTGTAAATATAGCAGTCACATCATGCATGCATTTAATTATTACCCACCTTTACAGTTTACATAAGGTGCAACCCCAACATCTAGCATGTAAATATGTTTTCATGTTTCATTTCTGCAAAATTAAATAGGGTAGTCATAATCCATAATGTAATAACTATTTCAAATAAAACATTGTAATCTACATTGATTATAATGTTCTAATTACTAAGAAATCTATTGTATATAAAATTATAAGTAGAATTTGGTTTAATATACAGAATAATCTATAATGCTGTGTGGCACAGTAATGAAGAAAATGAACTACCTTGAAAGTTATGAGACTACTGCTATTAGAGTTATGAATATAGACTGAAAAATTACTTCATAGACTGTGTGGTTGGAAGGCTTTCTACAATAGCTGCAGGAAACTTTTCTCCAAGGCCACTTCACATCAATAATTTCATGTTATATAAATTCAGAAAAATATCACAACTCAACCATAATTACAATGTAAACTTTAGCACATTTTCCTCCTTGTGCCTTACCAGCTTATAATGCAGCATTCTGTTCACTAATGCAAAAAGTAGTACTAAGACTGTAATCTTAAACTACCCCCAGTACAGCCCAGTTCTGATTTTGAGGACTTAAAGTTCTCAAACAGGACTAAAGATATTTAATTGTAATTAGAAAACCAGTCATAGTCTAAGATTTCTAATGTCTGAGTAAAAGTTTAAAAGACCAACTCATCACAATTTGCCTGCTCAGAAACCATTTGGTTCACAGAAGTTTGCTTACAAGTAAGGTAACACAATTTCAATATTTTATGGCAGAAAAGTTATATTAATTGCAAAAACTAAATCTACAGAGAGAGTTAATTAAGAAAACATGTAGGATTATGTGCTGTGTCTTCAAACTAGGTCTGAGAGCTCAGAATTGTTGTCGAGTACAAAACTAAGTGAAAGGGATCAATATTCAATTTCACAAAGATAATGCAATACATTGAAAGAAAAAAAACATGTTTCTCAGACACTTTCCAAAGTATAAGATTTTGGGATACGGAATCGAGCCTTGAAAAGTAAAACCACTAGAAAGATTTTTAAGGACAGCTAAGGGATTAAGGAGAATTTCACCGAAACAGCTGATAACCCCCAATGTTGCCGGATCATTCCAGGTTCCTCAGCCTCTGCAATAATACTGTAGATGCTAAATATTAAGTATAAAGCTGCAGATTACTGACCACCAGCCCATCAATAAATTTCCTCTCAAAATGAAACAGGAAGGTTGTCATAGGAAGCCAGATTCTTTCTTTTGTGATTACAAATACAAAATACAAAAGAAAGAACAACAATTTGGCTGACATGTAATAATTACCATAAATTATTTCAAAGAAAATTGGAACTTTTATGGTGAGGTTAAATAAGTGGCATAATATAGGGGATCATATGCATTTAAGTATTTTTCAGATTTAAGAGGGAGTGGAAGAAGATAGCTGCAGCAAGATTCTTAGGTTAACGTTTATAGTGAACAAGCACAGTAATTAGCCAAATAATCTAGAATTTCAGGGCTATAAAAAACTTAAGAGAATGGCTGGTCTAATTTTCCATCTACTACCTGATCTTTCCCATAGAACCCTGATAAACTTATAGCCAATTTCAACATGTAATAATCTAGACCTCCATATGCTCCAAAATAGTAGTTTACCCTTTTTGAATCTTTTTTTTTTCAGATTAAATTAAATCTATCTTTTTGGAATTTTTACCCATTGTTTATAATTTATTTTATGTTTTTTATTATACTTTAAGTTCTGGGGTATATGTGCAGATCATGCAGGATTGTTACATAGGTACTTACACACATGCAATGGTGGTTGCTGCATCCATCCCCCCATCACCTATATTAGATATTTCTCCTGATGTTATCCCTCCCCAATGCCCCTAAGCCCTACTGTCACTCCCCTAGTTCCCCCAGCTCCCAACAGGCCCCAGTGTTTGATGTTCCCCTCCCTGTGTCCATGTGTTCTCATTGTTCAACACCTGCCTATGAGTGAGAACATGTGGTGGTTGGTATTCTGTTCTTGTGTCAGTTTGCTGAGAATGATGGTTTCCAGATTCATTCATATCCCTGTAAACGACACTAACTCATTGTTTTTTATGGCTGCATAGTATTGCATGGTGTGTATGTGCCACATTTTCTTTATCGAATCTATTATTGATGGACATTTAGGTTGGTTCCAAGTCTTTGCTATTGTAAACAGTGCTGCAATGAACATACATGGGCATGTGTCTTTATACTAGGATGATTTATAATCCTTTGGGTATATACCTAGTAATGGGATTGCTGGGTCAAATGGTATTTCTATTTCTAGATCCTTAAGGTATCGCCACACTGTCTTCCACAATGGCACCCGTGAACAGTGTATAAGCATTCCTTTTTCTCCATATCCTCTCCAGTATCTGTTTCCAGATTTTTTAATGATCACCATTCTAACTGGTGTGAGATGGTATCTGAATGTGGTTTTGATTTGCATTTCTCTAGTGACCAGTGATGATGAGCATTTTGTCATATGTTTGTTGGCTGCATAAATGTCTTCTTTTGAAAAGTGTCTTCATATCTTTTGCCCACTTTTTGATGGGGTTGTTTGTTTTTTTTCTTGTAAAATTTGTTTCCTTTGAAGATTCTGGGTATTAACCCTTTGTCAGACAGGTAGCTTGCAAAAATTTTTTCCCATTCTGTTGGTTGCTGGTTCATTCTAATGATTGTTTCTTTTGCTGCGCAGAAGCTCTTAAGTTTAATTAGATCCCATTTGTCTATTTTGGCTTTTGTTGCCATTGCTTTTGGTGTTTTAGTCATGAAGTCCTTGCCTATGGCTATATCCTGAATGGTATTGCCTAGGTTTTCATTGAGGGTTTTTATGGTGTTAGGTCTTAGGCTTAAATTTTTAATTCATCTGGAGTTAATTTTTGTATAAGGTGAAAGGGTCCCGTTTCAGTTTTCTGCACATGGCTCACCAGTTTTCCCAACATCATTTATTGAACAGGGAATCCTTTCCCCATTGCTTGTTTTTGTCAGGTTTGTCAAAGATCAGATGGTTGTAGATATGTGTTATTACTTCCAAGGCCTCTGTTCTGTTCCATTCGTCTATATCTCTATTAGACAAAACAGTACCATGCTGTTTTGATTACCTTAGCCTTACAGTATAGGAAGTCAGGTTGTGTGATGCCTCCAGCTGTGTTCTTTTCATTTAGGATTGTCTTGGCTATGTGGGCTCTGTTTTGGTTCCATATGAAGTTTAAGGTGTTTTTGTCCAGTTCTGTGAAGAAGGTCAATGGTAGCTTGATGGGAAGAGCATTGAATCTATAAATTACTTTGGGCAGTATGGCATTTTCAGGATATTGATTCTTTCTAACCATGAGCATAGAATGTTTTTCCATCTGTTTGTGTCCTCTCTTATTTCCTTAAGCAGTGTTTGTAGTTCTTCTTGAAGAGGTCCTTCCCATCCTTTGTTAGTTGTATTCCTAGGTATTTTATTCCCTTTGTAGCAATTGTGAATGAGAGTTCGCTCCTAATTTGGCTCTTTGTTTGTCTGTTATTGGTGTATAGGAATGCTTGCGATTTTTGGCTATTAATTGCTGCTATTAATTGCTGCCTCAACTTTAGACTTTGTTATTGGTCTATTCAGGAATTCAGCTTCTTCCTGGTTTAGACTTGGGAGGGTGTAAGTGTCCAGGAATTTATCCATTTCTTCTACATTTACTAGTTTATGTGCATAGAGGTGTTTGAAGAACTCACTTATGGTATTTTGTATTTCTGTGGAATTGCAGGTGATATCCCCTTTACCATTTTTATTTACATCTATTCGAGTTTTCTCCCTTTTCTTTTTTATTAGTCTTTCAGTCTATCTATTTTGTTAATCTTAAAAAAAAAAATAAAAATAAAAAAATAAAAAAAGCTCCTAGACTCATTTTGAAGGGTTTTTTGTGTCTCTATCTCCTTCAGTTCTGTTCTGATCTTAGTTTTTTGAATTTGTTTGATCTTGCTCCTCTAGTTCTTTTAATTGTGATGATAGGGTGTTGATTTTAGATCTTTCCTCACTTCTCATGTGGGGATTTTGTGCTATAAATTTCCTCTAGACACTGCTTTAAATGTGTCCCAGAGATTCTGGTACATTTTGTCTTCATTCTCATCGGTTCTGAAGAACATCTTTATTTCTGCCTTCACTTCATTATCTATCCAGTAGTCATTCAGGAGCAGGTTGCTCAGTTTCCATGTAGTTGTATGATTTTCCATGAGTTTCTTAATCCTGACTTCTAATTTGATTGCACTGTGGTCCTTGAGATTGTTAGGACTTGTGTTCTTTTGAATTTGCTGAGGAGTTACTTACTTCCAATTATGTGGTCAATTTTAGAGTAAATGTGATGTGGTGCTGAGAAGAATGTATATTCTGTGGATTTTGTGTGGAGAGTTGTGTAGATGTCTATTAGGTCTGCTTGGTCCAGATCTGAGTTCAAGTTCTAGATATACTTGCTAATTTTCTGTCTTGTTGATCTGTCTAATCTTGACAGTAGAGTGTTAAAGCCTCCCACTATTATCGTGTGGAATCTAAGTCTGTTTGTAGGTCTTTAAGAACTTGCTTTATGTGTCTGGGTGCTCCTATATTGGGTGCATGTATATTTAGGATAGTTAGCTCTTCTTTTTGTATTGATCCTTCTACCGTTACGTAATGCCCTTCTTTGTCTCTTTTGATCTTTGTTGATTTAAAGTCCATTTTATCAGAGATTAGGATTGCAACTCCTGCTTTTTTTTTGCTCTTCATTTGCTAGGTAAATCCTCTTGCATCCTTTTATTTTGAGTCTATATGTGTCTTTGCATATGAGTTGGGTCTCCTGAATATAGCACAGTGATGGACTGTGATTCTTTACCAATTTGCCAGTCTGTGTCTTTTGACTGGGGCATTCAGCCCATTTAATTTTAAGGTTAATATTGTTATGTGTGAATTTGATACTGTCATTTTGATATTAGCTGGTTGTTTTGCCCATTAGTTGATGCAATTTCTTTTTTTTTTCTTTTTTTTTTATTGCATTTTAGGTTTTGGGGTACATGTGATGAACATGCAAGATTGTTGCATAGGTACACACTTGGCAGTGTGGTTTGCTGCCTTCCGTCCCCTCACCTGTATCTGTCATTTCTCCCCATGCTATCTCTTCCCACCTCCCCACCCCCCCGCCCCTCCCCCATTTCCCCCCAATGGACCCCAGGGTGTAGTGCTCCCCTCCCTGTGTCCATGTGTTCTCATTGTTCAACACCCACCTATGAGTGAGAATATATGGTGTTTGATTTTCTGCTCTTGTGTCAGTTTGCTGAGAATGATGGTTTCCAGGTTCATCCATGTCCCTACAAAGGACGTGAACTCATCGTTTTTGATGGCTGCGTAATATTCCATGGTGTATATGTACCACATTTTCCCTATCCAGTCTATCATCGTTGGGCATTTGGGTTGGTTCCAGGTCTTTCCTATTGTAAACAGTGCTGCAATGAACATTCGTGTGCACGTGTCCTTGTAGTAGAATGATTTATAATCCTTTGGATATATACCCAGTAATGGGATTGCTGGGTCAAATGGGATTTCTATTTTTAGGTCCTTGAGGAATCGCCACACTGTCTTCCACAATGGTTGAATTAATTTACATTCCCACCAACAGTGTAAAAGTGTTCCTATTTCTCCACATCCTCTCCAGCATCTGTTGTTTCCTGATTTTTTAATGATCGCATTCTAATTGGTGTGAGATGGTATCTCAATGTGGTTTTGATTTGCATTTCTCTGATGACCAGTGATGATGAGCATTTTTTCGTATGTTTGTTGGCCTCCTGTATGTCTTCTTTTGTAAAGTATCTGTTCATATCCTTCACCCATTTTTGAATAGGCTTGTTTGTTTTTTTCTTGTAGATCTGCTTTAGTTCTTTGTAAATTCTGGATATCAGACCCTTGTCAGATGGGTAGGCTGCAAAAATTTTTTCCCATTCTGTTGGTTGCTGATTCACTCTACTGACTGTTTCTTTTGCCATGCAGAAGCTGTGGAGTTTGATTAGGTCCCATTTGTCTATTTTGGCTTTTGTTGCCATTGCTTTTGGCGTTTTGGTCATGAAGTCCTTGCCTACACCTATGTCCTGAATGGTTTTGCCTAGATTTTCTTCTAAGGTTTTTATGGTAATAGCTCTGATGTTTAAGTCTTTAATCCATCTGGAGTTAATTTTGGTGTAAGGTGTCAGGAAGGGGTCCTGTTTCTGCTTTCTGCACATGGCTAGCCAGTTTTCCCAACACCATTTATTAAACAGGGTGTCCTTTCCCCATTGCTTGTTTTTGTCAGGTTTGTCGAAGATCAGATGGTTGTGGGTATGTTGTATTTCCTCTGAGACCTCTGTTCTGTTCCATTAGTCTATATCTCTGTTTTGGTACCAGTACCATGCTGTTTTGATTACTGTAGCCTTGTAGTATAGTTTGAAGTCCAGTAGTGTGATGCCTCCTGCTTTGTTCTTTTTGCTTAGAATTGACTTGGCTATGCGGGCTCTCTTTTGGTTCCATATGAAGTTTAAGGTGTGTTTTTCCAGTTCTGTGAAGAAGGTCATTGGTAGCTTGATGGGAATAGCATTGAATCTGTAAATTACTTTGGGCAGTATGGCCATTTTCATGATGTTGATTCTTCCTAACCATGAACATGGAATGTTTCTCCATCTGTTTGTATCCTCTCTTATTTCGTTGAGCAATGGCTTGTAGTTCTCCTTGAAGAGGTCCTTTACGTTCCTTGTTAGTTGTATTCCTAGGTACTTTATTCTCTTTGTAGCAATTGTGAATGGCAGTTCGTTCTTGATTTGGCTCTCTTGAAGTCTATTACTGGTGTATAGGAATGCTTGTGATTTTTGCACATTGATTTTGTATCCTGAGACTTTGCTGACGTTGTTTGTCAGTTTCAGGAGATTTTGGGCTGAGATGATGGGGTCTTCCAGATATACAATCATGTCATCTGCAAATAGAGACAATTTGATTTCCTCCTTTCCAATTTGGATACCCTTTATTTCTTTTTCTTGCCTGATTGCTCTGGCTAGAACTTCCAGTACTATATTGAATAGGAGTGGTGAGAGAGGGCACCCTTGTCTAGTGCCAGATTTCAAAGGGAATGCTTCCAGTTTTTGCCCATTCAGTATGATATTGGCTGTTGGTTTGTCGTAAATAGCTTTTATTGTTTTGAGATACGTTCCGTCAATACCTAGTTTATTGAGGGTTTTTAGCATAAAGGGTTGTTGAATTTTGTCAACAGCCTTCTCTGCATCAATTGAGATAATCATATGGTTTTTGTCTTTGGTTCTGTTTATGTGGTGAATTACGTTTATGGACTTGCGTATGTTGAACCAGCCTTGCATCCCCGGGATGAATCCTACTTGATCATGGTGGATGAGCTTTTTGATATGCTGTTGCAATCGGTTTGCCAGTATTTTATTGAAGATTTTTGCATCTATGTTCATCATGGATATTGGCCTGAAATTTTCTTTTCTTGTTGAGTCTCTGCCGGGTTTTGGTATCAGGATGATGTTTGTCTCGTAAAATGATTTGGGAAGAATTCCCTCTTTTTGGATTGTCTGGAATAGTTTCAGTAGGAATGGTATCAGCTCCTCTTTGTATGTCTGGTAGAATTCAGCTGTAAACCCATCTGGACCTGGGCTTTTTTTGGGTGGTAGGCTCTTTATTGCTGCCTCGACTTCAGACCATGTTATTGGTCTATTCAGGGTTTCGGCTTCTTCCAGGTTTAGGCTTGGGAGGATGCAGGTGTCCAGGAATTTATCCATTTCTTCCAGGTTTACTAGTTTATGTGCATAGAGTTGTTTGTAATAATCTCTGATGATGGTTTGGATTTCTGTGGAATCTGTGGTGATATCCCCTTTATCGTTTTTTATTGCATCAATTTGGTTATTCTCTCTTTTCTTTTTTATTAATCTGGCTAGTGGTCTATTTTGTTGATCTTTTCAAAGAACCAGCTCCTGGATTTATTGATTTTTTTGAAGAGTTTTTGTGTCTCTATTTCCTTCAGTTCTGCTCTGATCTTAGTTATTTCCTGTCTTCTGCTAGGTTTTGAGTTTTTTTTTGATCTTGCTCCTCTAGCTCTTTCAATTTTGATGATAGGGTGTCAATTTTAGATCTCTCCTTTCTTCTCATGTGGGCACTCATTGCTATTTATTTTCCTCTAGAGACTGCTTTAAATGTGTCCCAGAGATTCTGGTATGTTGTGTCTTCATTCTCATTGGTTTCGAAGAACATCTTTATTTCTGCCTTCATTTCATTGTTTATCCAGTCAACATTCAAGAGCAAGTTGTTCAGTTTCCATGAAGCTGTGCGGTTCTGAGTTAGTTTCTGCATTCTGAGTTCTAACTCGATTGCACTGTGGTCTGAGAGACTGTTTGTTATGATTTCTGTTCTTTTGCATTTGCTGAGGAGTGATGTATTGCCAATTATGTGGTCAATTTTAGAGTAGGTGTGATGTGGTGCTGAGAAGAATGTATATTCTGTGGATTTTGGGTGGAGAGTTCTGTAAATGTCTATTAGGTTTACTTGTTCCAGGTCTGTATTCAGGTCCTGGATATCCTTGTTGATTTTCTGTCTGGATGATCTGTCTAATATTGACAATGGCGTGTTAAAGTCTCCCACTATTATTGTGTGGGAGTCTAAGTCTCTTTGTAAGTCATTAAAAACTTGCCTTATGTATCTGGGTGCTCCTGTATTGAGTGCGTATATATTTAGGATCATTAGCTCTTCTTGTTGCAGTGATCCTTTTACCATTATGTAATGTCCTTCTTTGTCTCTTTTGATCTTTGTTGCTTTAAAGTCTATTTTATCAGAGATGAGAATTGCAACTCCTGCCTTTTTTTGCTCTCCATTTGCTTGGTAGGTCTTCCTCCATCCCTTTATTTTGAGCCTTTGTGTATCCTTGCATGTAAGATGGGTTTCCTGGATACAGCACACTGATGGGTTTTGGCTTTTTATCCAATTTGCCAGTCTGTGTCTTTTGATTGGGGCATTTAGTCCATTGACATTTAGGGATAGTATTGTTATGTGTGAATTTGATACTGTCATTTTGATGCTACCTGACTGTTTTGTTGGTTAGTTGATGCAGATTCTTGATTGTGTTGATGCTCTTTTACCATTTGGTGTGTTTTTGGAGTGGCTGGTACTGGTTGTTCCTTTATATGTGTAGAGCCTCTTTCAGGAGTTCTTGTAGAGCAGGTTTGGTGGTGATGAAATCTCTGAGTGCTTGCTTGTTCACAAAGGATTTTATTTTTCCTTCACTTATGAAGCTTAGTTTGGCTGGATAGGAGATTCTGGGTTGAAAGTTCTTTTCTTTAAGGATGTTGAATATTGGCCCCCAATCTCTTCTGGCTTGTAGGGTTTCTGCTGAGAGATCTGCTGTGAGTCTAATGGGCTTCCCTTTGTGGGTAACCCGACCTTTCTCTCTGGCTGCCCTTAGCATTTTCTCTTTCATTTCAACCCTGGTGAATCTGACGATTATGTGCCTTGGGGTTGCTCTTCTTGAGGAATATCTTTGTGGTGTTCTCTGTATTTCCTGGATTTGAAAATTGGTATGCCTTGCTAGGTTGGGGAAGTTTTCCTGGATAATATGCTGAAGAGTATTTTCCAGCTTGGATTCATTCTCTTCATCACATTCAGGTATACCTATCAGATGTAGATTAGGTCTTTTCACATAGTCCCACATTTCTTGAAGATTTTGTTCATTCCTTTTTGTGCTTTTTTCTCTGTTCTTGCCTTCTCTTTTTATTTCATTGAGTTGATCTTCGACCTCTGATATCCTTTCTTCTGCTTGGTCAATTCGGCTGTTGAAGCTTGTGCATGCTTCACGAAGTTCTCGTGTTGCATTTTTCAGCTCCATCAATTCACTTATACTCCTCTCTATGCTGTCCATTCTCGTCAGCAGTTCGTCCAATCTTTTTTCAAGGTTCCTATTTTCTTTGCGTTGGGTTAGAACATGTTCTTTTAGCTCATTGTAGTTTCTTACTACCCACCTTCTGAAGTCTGATTCTGTCATTTCATCACCCTCCTTCTCCATCCGGTCCGGTTCCCTTGCTGGTGAGGAGTTGTGATCCCTTTTAGGAGGAGAGGTGTTCTGGTTTCGGGAGTTTTCATCCTTTTTGTGCTGGTTTCTTCCCATTTTTGTGGGTTTATCCACCTGTTGTCTGTCTCTGTCCCAGGGAGTTGGAGCTTTATGAGTTTCCGTTGCACTACTGCCTTTTTTGATTTTTCTTTCAGGTCTGACCCGCCCAGCTAGCAGCAGGCCTAGCCACTGCCTGCCCGCAGGGGCTTTGCTGAGCTGCTGTGGGCTCCGCCCAGCTGCCCTGAGCTCTTCCCTGTAGTCCTTTTTATATGGGCATAGTTAGAACTATCTCTGCAATGGTGGGCCCACCTCTGTTATGGCGGACTCTCTCTGTTGTGGCAGGTTGCCTCGGCAACGGCAGCCTGCCTCCGTAGCGGTGGAGAGTCTCAGTAATGGCAGAAGCCCCTCCCCCACCGAGCTGGACCGTCCAGGTTCAGCTGTGCTTGGTTTGGAGGGCTCAACCCAGAGGGTTTCCAATTACTGTTTTTGTTTTCGTTGTTGTTGGGGGTGGAGGGGTGGGACCAAACGAGCCTGATCACCTGGCTCCCTGACTCAGAGTCTTTTCTTTTAAGTTGAACGACCCCGCGTTCCGGTCGCTTGTTGAAAAGGCGGCGGGATCTCCTGTGCTGCGACTCAGGGAGTCGGCTCGAACTGTGGCGCCGGCTCCTGGCGGATTTTTTGCCTAGGAGTCTCCTGGCCTGACTCACTATTTCAGATGAATGGGCAACTCTGCCGTCTCAGGGCTCTGCTCGCCAGCCAAGAGGGCTCCCAGACCAGTGGCTTTTGTACGGAGAACCGCAGCAACAGGGCGTGGTCACAGCAGCCGCGTGGGCGGAATCAGCCCCACAGGGGCCAAAACAGCCGCACCGACTGGGACTGCGACGCTGGCGACCCCTCTGCCTGGGTATCTCCTGGTCTTTGGGCAAAAAGAGTTTGGAAATGCGGCGTCCACTCACCCTCTGCACCTTCACTGGGAGCTGAAGTCCTGAGCTGTTCTTAGGCGGCCATCTTCCCAGCATTCCTCAATGCAATTTCTTTATCATGTAGATGGTCTTTACCATTTGGCATATTTTTGCAGTGGCTGGTACTGGTTGTTCCTTTTCATGTTTAGTGCTTCCTTCAGGAACTCTTATAAGGCAGGCGTGATGGTGATGAAATCTCTCAGCAATTGCTATTCTGTAAATAAATTTATTTCTTCTTCACTTATGAAGCTTAGTTAGTCTGGATATGAAATTCTGGGTTGGGTTGAAAGTTATTTTCTTTAACGATGTTGAATATTGACTCCCACTGTCTTCTGGCTTATAGGGTTTCTGCAGAGAGATCCACTGTGAGTCTGATGGGGCTTCCCTTTGTGGGTGACCCAACCTTCCCCTCTGGTTGCCCTTAGCATTTTTTCTTCATTTCAACCCTGGTGTAGCTGACAATTATGTGCCTTCCGGTTGCTCTTGTTGAGGAGTATCTTTGTGGTGTTCACTGTATTCCCTGGATTTGAATGTTGTCCTGCCTTGCTAAGTTGGGGAAGTTTTCCTGGATAATATCCTGGAGAGTGTTTTCCAGCTTGGATTTATTCTCTGTGTTGCATTCAGGTACACCAATCAAACGTAGGTGTGGTTTTTTCACATAATCTCATATTTCTTGGAGGTTTTGTTCTTTTCTTTTCACTCTTTTTTCTCTTATCTTGCCTTCTCATTTTACTTCATTGAGTTGATCTTCAGTCTCTGATATCCTTTCTTCCACTTGATCTGTTTGGCTATTGAAACTTGTTTATGCTTCACAAAGTTCTTGTGCCGTGTTTTTCAGTTTCATCAAGTCATTTATGTTCTTCGCTAAGCTGTTTATTCTAGTTAGCATTTCATCTAACCTTTTTTCAAGGTTCTTAGTTTCTTTGCATTGTGTTAGAACATGTTCCTTTAGCTCAGAGAAGTTTGTTACTACACACCTTCTGAAGCCTGCTTCTGCCAATTCGTAAAGACTCATTCTCCATCCAGTATCGTTCTCTTGCTGGTGAGGAGTGGTGATGCCGTGGAGGGGGGAGGTGTTGTGGTTTTTGGTGATTTCTTCCTTTTTGTACTTGGTTCCTCCCATCTTCATGGATTTATTTACCTTTGGTCTTTGAAGTTGGTGACTTTTGGATAGGGTCACTGAGTGGACATCCTTTCTGTTGATGTTGAGCTATTTCTGTTTTTTAGCTTTCCTTCTAACAGTCAGACCCCTCTGCTGCAGGACTGCTAGAGGTCTACTCCAAACCCTGCTTGCCTGGGAATCACCTGTGGAGACTGCAGAACAGCAAGGATTGCTGCCTGTTTCTTCCTATGGTAGCTTCATCCCAGAAGGGTACCTGTCAGATGTCAGCTAGGGCTCTCCTGTATCAGGTGCCTCTTTGGATATACGGGGGTCAGGGAGCCACTTGACAAGGTAGACTGTTCCTTATCAGAGCTCAGGTGCTGTGCTGGGATCTCTGTTGTTCTGTTCAGAGCTGCTGGGCAGGGACATTTAAGTCTGCTGCAGTGAAACTCACAATCGCCCCTTTTCCCAGGTATTCTGTCCTGGGAAGGTGGGGCTTTTATAAGTTCCTGATGGGCTGCTGCCATTTTCCAGAGATGCCTTGCCTAGCAAGAGAGAGTCCAGTTACAGTCTGCCTGCAGAGGTATTGCTGAGCTGCCATGGGCTCCACCCTGCTGCTGTGTAAACTTCCTTGCAATTTGGTTTACAAAAGCAAGGTTAGAACTGCTTCAGTAATGGTGACACCCCTAACCCCACTGAGTTTGACAGTCCCAGGTTCAGCTCGTACTGCTGTGCCAGCTGTGCAAATCTCAAGCCAGTGGATTTCAGTTTACTGGTCTTTGTGGTGGTGGGACCCACTGAGCCAGCTCACTTGGCTCCCTGCCTTCAGCCCCTCTTTTTTTCAGGGGAATGGGTGGTTCTGTCTTGTAGGTGTTCCTGGTGTGGGCTAAAACGGCTTCTAGTTTTGTGCTGGAAACTTGTGGCGCTAGCTAAAAGGGCCACCCAGTTTTGTGCCAGAAACCTGCAGAGCTGGTGGTGTTGGCACTGGTGGGAATCTCCTGGTCTGTGGGCTGTAAAGACCATGGGAAAAGTACAGTATCTGAGCCAGAGTGCTGGAGTGTCCAGAAGAGTCCCCAGTGGCCTTCCTTGTGTAGGAGGTGGGGTCCTCCAGCCCCTTGCCCTTTTTGGGTGAGGCAGTGCCCCACCCTGCCTTGGTTTTCCCTCCTTGGGCTACACCCACTATCCAGCCAGTCCCATTGACATGAACCTGGTACCTCGGTTGGAATGCAGAGATCACTCCCCTTCAGCATCTCTCTCACTGAGAACTACACTCCAGAGCTGTTCCTATTCAGCCATCTTCCCTTTGTTTATAATTTTATACTGAAAATCCAATACATTAAATCTAATCCTTTTATTGCATTCTAGCCTTTCTAGTCTTTTTTTTTTTTTTTTTTTTTTTTTTTTTTTTTTTTTTCAATAAGACCTTTCAGTCTATTCAACTTTTCATTGTGTATGTTGTGCTTTTGTATGTTTCTCTCTCCCCTGGTAGATTTTCTCAGGCAATAATCTGAGTTTATCTTGCTGGGTTTGCAGCATCCCATCTCCCTTAAAGAAGACTAGCTGTAACTTAACACCACTTTCTGACCAGTATCGAGTATATTTTGTCTTATTCTCAATATTTGAGATATCAGCATTCTATGATAGCAGCCATGTCTCACTCAAAGAGGATGCAACGAGTTAACCAAATCCCATTACCTTTTTCTCTCCTTGGCTCATGACTAGACTACATTTCTGATTTAACTGCAGTTAGGTGGAATTATGCAATGGAGTTCTGACCATTGGAACATGTGTGGAAGTCATATATCCACTTCTAGGTTTGGCCTAAAGCTCATGAAACTATTCTCATGAGATTCTTTTTGTACTCTATCTCATCCATCATCTCCTGGCTTATTGGAAAGCATTCAGTGGAGAACTCAAAAATCCAAGGGATAGAAAAAAATAAGTGAAATGAGTCTAAGTCCCTAAATAAAGATAGAGAAAAGATTTTCCAACCCTCTGCCTACCAGCATTAGACTATTATTGGAGTGAGAAATGCACTGTTCCTGTGTTGGGCCACTGAGAATTTGGATATGCTTGTGAAATTTGAACTCAGATAATCTCAGTAAAGTGCTCATACTTTAATATATATAGTAGGGAAAAACAATGGGAAATAATTATGACGGTACTACATGTGATATACTAGTTGATGAATCTTTTTTTCTTTGCCTCTTAACCTCTGTTGGATGTCTCAAGTGATAAGAGAAAATTATGCTTTAGTCCTTGATATTAACTAGAGTGATGTTAACATTTTTGAGTGTCATGACATACTTTCTAATATTAGAATTTGGGGCAGGACACACTTGAGGTCCCTAGTCGGCATCAAACAAGTACCTGCTGTGAAATAACTGAACTATTGGATATCTTTTTCCTTGATTATTTTTTTCTAAAAATTGAAAATAAAAAATGGTATTTTCTCTTTATTGAATAAATCAATTTACATCACTTTATCATAAGACAAAATAGACCCTGTCTAAATGTAACCAATATTATGAATTTTGGCATATATATATATATATATATATATATATATATATATATATACATACCCACCCACACATAAATATATATATGTTCATCTCTGCACATATGTGTGCATATATATATATATATATATATATTGCTCAAAGGAGGCAAACAGAACAACTAGAGGACTGCAATTATTTTGCAACAAGTGATTTTAACTAACTTTAATGATGTTGGATGAATCTATGGTCTGCCATAGTCTCTCCAAAAATTAGAAGAGTTAATTTCAGCTTGCAAACAAGCCCAGCCACATTCTGTATCTCATCCACCCCATTCTTTATATCTCACATCATTCCAGCAATCTCAAGAATTACTGCAACTGTCTCACATTCTGGAAAAGTATTTAGGCTATTCAGTAAGTAGTCTGACTTTGATGGATTGATTCTAAAATTGAAGTCCTCTAAGAAGATCTCCAGTGTTATATCACACTACACTGGGTCACATCTACTCCTGCATTTTTTCTCTCCATTTGAATAACCATGCCCAAACCACATCAAATTACTCACCCTTCTTTAGGGCTATCTCCTTTCACCTTCCTTTCTTGGCTTCCACTGTTTATCTCCTTAGAATGCTCCCCTTACTCACTCTACTTTCTAAAATTCTGTTGATTTTCTAGTGCTATCACAAGCATCTGTTCTTCTGTGAGTTCTTATCTCTTTCCCAATTAAAAAGAATTCTTACTATATAATTTTCAAGTTCTTTTGTTTGTACATAGCAGTACTTAGAATAGCTTTTCATGTGCCAGTTTATCATTAATGGATAATAACCTATGTAGGAGCAGGAATCACATTTCATTATTCTTTACATGACTAAAAGGAGTTGTATATAAATTTGCTCAATATATGTAGAATGAAACTAGTGAATGCATGGATAGTTGTGGATGTGTCAGAACATGTGTTTCAAGGAATCTCCCAATTGGATTTTATATCTATTTCAAAACTTCAGGAGAAAAATAAAAATGAGTTGATCTGTAGAAATGATTTAGAAAGACTGAAAAGAACTGAATGCATTTTTTGATAGCAATTTTTTTCCTTTATTAAAAAAAGAAGTAAATGGATTCTGTCAATGCTCAGTGTGATCTTAATCTGAAATTCTAAAATTACCAGAAAAATTTTAAGCTGAAATAGAAGAAGCTGCAAAACAATCTATTAGTTTTTTTTTTATTAGAAATTACTTTTATTGCATAGTCAATTCTAACATTCAAACATTTAAGACTCAAACCACTTCTTTATATTCCTCTGCATTTTTCTCTCTTTGCATGATTTCAAATTTTGTATAAGTAGATTTAGGGAAAGGTCAACCATTACAATTAGAGGATAATCTAATAATAATAGTTATATTTGGATAAAATGATGTCACATACCTGATTCAATGAGTATGCTATACTAAATATCAAAAGAGCATATAGAAAATATGGTTTGAGTTTAATGAAATTGAGCAACAAGAAGCCAAAAAATTATGAGACATGTTCTACCTAAATATGGCTTTTAAGCTACAAATGATAACTGATATAGCAAATTGCAAGAAAGGTGATTATAAGGAGAGCTTTGATGTTTTCATCCAAAAGAAACAGAAAATAATAAAGTATATAAGAAAGTTGTTTTTATGAGCCTGAAGATGAAAAGGAAGATAAATGCCAATAAAATAAGTTATTGATTTAGTTCAAAGTTAAATTCAAGTATATAATGTATACTTGAGTATGTGTGTATGTGTGGGTGTGTAGCTCAGTTTGGCAAAATGTAATAATTTATATACACATTGAAATTTACTTTGTGAGTAAAATAGCTACTTTTCAAAAATAAATAACATATATGGAAAACATATTTAAGACCAAAAACTAAATTCAAAAATATGTTACCCACATTAGAAAATGTATTATTTCATAGAAACTTAGACATCTAAGTATTGATTCCCTTAAAAGGTGACTTTGAGACAAGTATTTGGGTAAAAGTAGCTTATGTGCAAGGTGATCCCAGGAAGCACTAAAAGAAAGTGGAGATTAGTCAGAAAAGGCAGGAAAGACAACAAAGTATGTAGTCATGTATCAGTTACCATGATGGTTGACCCAGCCTTGTTTTCTCAGTGACACACAAGACATTGAATGTAAATACATATATCAGAACTCTTCCAATGAAAGGCAAAGATTCTGCAGTATTTGCTCACTCTATTAGGCCATTCTTGCATTGCTGTAAAGAAATACCTGACACTGAATAATGTATACAGAAAAGACGTTTAATTGGCTAACAGTTCTTCAGGCTTTACAGGAAGCATGGTGCTGGCGTATGCTCAGCTTTGGTTGAAGCCTCAAGGAGGCTTCAATCATGGCAGAAGGCAAAGCAGAAGCAGAAACATCACATGGCCAGAGCAGGAGCAAGAGAGAGGGGAGGCGAGGTTCCACACACTTTTAAACGACCAGATCTTGTAAGGACTCAGTATCATGAAGACAGCACCAAGTCACTAGGGATCCACGTGCATGACCAAACACCCCCCACCCCAAGGCCCACCTCCAACACTGGGGAATACAATTCAACATGAGATTTTGGCAGGAAGAAATATTTAAACTCTATCTTTCACCAGCTTCTAGCTCTCAATGACTGTGGGTTAGTCTGTGGGCATTAAATCTCTAGCAGATATCTATCTGAACATATTCTCATGGCCAGAGACCCCTTTAGACGAAAAGCCATCAGCTTGTGGAGTACTGTCTGTAGAAGGACTTTGTGAAGGTGGAGGGGGCGGTCTGAAGGAATATGGTTCAGGTAGAAGCAACATTTACTATAGAGCATGTGGAATTTTCTGTTTTCCTATTGTCAATCTATGTAGACATCCAAAGACATTAAAATTCTATCACACATAGTATCCATAAGAAATTTAACCCATGTATCAATGTGTTTATATATGTCTACTTACATTAATTAGTGAATGTATACTCAAAACATTGGTTCCATGGTTTTAAACAATGAACATCAAATAAAAGCTAAAATACCTTCCCATTTAACAGTTGTGTATAGCTTCCAAAAGAAGTTGATTCTTTTTCTATTTCTGATTGCTTAATACATATTTTTCCTGGAATAAGACTTTGTTCACTTGAGTAAAATAACCCAAGATGAGATCTGTACCAACAAAAAAAACCGAAGTGAAAGAATGATTTTTCAGGACATTTGCCAACAACAGCAACAACAACAGAAAATTGCTTCTATGAGAACATCTGATTCAACATATGACAATCTGTATTATAATGTTTAGGAGAACATGCATATGAAATAACCATAAATCATGCATTAATTTATCTTAACCAAAGGAAGTAATATCTGTATACATAATTTAAATATATATCCTTTTTCTGTAGTTGACGTTTCCTACATTTATTTTTCCCTTACTATCATTTATTTCAAGTGCATATAATATCCATATACACAAACTATTGGAAGCATATTTTAGTAATTTAATGCTACAATTATTTATTAGAGTTCACTTTGTCAGGCAGTGTGTTGTAGGAGCTAGGGATTTATGGCAAATAAGTCATAATACCTGTCTTAAAGAATTCACAGTTTGTAAAATAGATTTACATGTAACAATGCTATAAACTAAAGAATAACGTAACATTAGAGGTGTAGACATAAAATTCTGTAGGAATACAAACAGTGGGGAGGGAAGTAGTTAGTCCTGACTAGAGATTGACCAAGGGATCACAGAGGAATTTCATTTGAACCATGAAAAATAGGTGAAACTTGAATGCACAGAGATGAAGGTAGAAGTGGTAATGTACCAAAGAGATCAAATAGAATGAATAAAGCCTTGGAGATAATAATGGTTCATAGGCTTCTTCAGAGAATGAAGAGTCTTAGGAATGGTTTACATATAGGCAGCTCAGTTGGTGTGGTGAAATACTGCACCAGAAAAGTGAGTCTAGATTTTGGAAAACCTTCCATGGACTCACAAGGCAATTGGACTTTATTCTATCAGCTAGGGTGAGAAATAAAAAAAAATTTGATTAAATAAATCCCACAAACTATGTTTTATAGAGAGAAGTAACTGTGTAACTAGTCTTTATGGAAATAATTCATCTATGTTGATGTAAAATAAATGAGTGATTAGGGAGAGAACAATTTGGAAACAGGTAGACCTACCTCCAAAGTGATAGACTACCTCTAAAAATGATAGACAGCTGTAGTTACTCAGGTTAGAGGCAAAAATATTCCAAACCACAACACTGGCAGTAGGAATTTAAAAAGCAAAGACATTTCAGAGGTAAAACTGACACTATCTTCCGAACATTAAGATTTCCGGAGCAGTGAAAATGAGAGCAGCTAAAGATAGATCTGTGGTTTACATTAGTGGGCACTACTGGTGCTCTGGCGAGACCCACTCCAATCTTTTTACCAGGTTCATACATGCTGGCCCTAGTACCTGCATGTCTTTGTACTTTCTTTTCTCTTTGCATGAAGCTCTAAATGCCTGTAAATGAATGTTCATATCAGATGACATACAGAATAACTGGTGTGAGAGTAGAGAAGTTTAGCTTCCTGGTGTTGAACTGGGAAAAACGTGAGAGGATAATTTATTTTCCTGATAATCCTGTGTGGGAAGAAGTTGAGGTAGGTACTTTGGCTAAAATTGCATTCTTGCTGGATCCTACCTTTTCTTTGTATTTCATGCCCAACTCCCTTACTCATTTGTTTCTGGAATTGCCTGTTTAACAAATGACTTGCCCATAGAATCCTCACTGGAGTGACTATTTCTGAGGTGCTCATCTTGAGATTGAAGGTTTTGATAAAATAAACTAAAAAAGAAAAAATAGGTTTTATCCCTCTGACTCACTTTATTTTAAACTCCAAGAAACATCTCCTGCTGATATATTTTACTTTAGTGAAAATAAATTACCTCTTGTTGGTATTTGCAGTAAAAAATAAGCAAAGGCAAAAGTGAATATCTACATTATGTGACTGTAGTGTGTGGCAGGGTGAGGGGACATGACAATGAATTCTTTTAAAAATCATAAATAGTAATTATATTAAGAGCAATACACTAATTCTTCAAGTATTCAAGGCAGCTGGAATATGAGTTTCAAACAATTTTGTAGGTAGCTTAAGTTTAAGTGGCATTAAAAAGAAATGCAAGAAGGAAAAAATGCCAGCCAATACATTTGAATATAAAATTATTTAACATGGAAAATACCGTTTTCTAGACTCTGATTCCTTGAGAGTTGGCATAGTAACTGATGACTTTAGTAGTATTAATTTCATGCCACCCTAAGGAATATAGAGTAGTTTTTCCCTCTTCCCAGTGGGCCTGATTTTCCTACTCTTTGATTCCTTACATCCACCACTTAATTTTTCAATTGTCTTGCCACTTTTACAATCAAATTATCACATTTTATTCTGTTATTAGAAACTTGAGTCAAATATTCCATTTCTAATTCTTTATGAGCTGGAAAACCAAATATTCAAGACTTTTAGCATTACATATCAAGTAAAATAAAACATTTCTACTCCAGAGTCCAGGATGGTATCTTGGTAAACTCTTGAGGTGGACTATGTGAAAAAGTTTCTAGCTGGCTTTACTTTTTAAGTGTCTATTTTCTTTCAGTTATTTGATTTATATCTGTAAGTCTAGAATGTAACATAATGACTTAGAGTGAACTGATGACCTTTAATTATAAGTAGAATGAATTCCAGATCAAGTTGTGTGTGGAGGGGGCATGACAATGAGTTCTATTTTAAGTCATAGATGGCAACAATATCTAATTTCTCTTCACATAGCAAAATAGTCTCTCACTCTATTGTATCTTAATGTGCTTTCTAGTCACTTAGCACTACAGTAGCCTAAAGGTCAAAAACTGCAATGTGATAGTCAGTATCCCCGTTCTCTCTCCTTATGTTCTCTCTTGAAGCCATTCATATAAGCCTTTCATTTTCCTTACAGTGAAACTATTCTTGTCATGTTCACTGCTAATATATCTGTTAGTAATGCAATGATCTTTATAAAATTTGATACATACAAACATTTGAAACAATTGGTCATACTTTTCTTGAAACAATGTCTTTCATTGGCCAGGCATGGCTCTCACAATGACATTAGTGTTCTTATAATAGATACTTGAAGACCTTAGCCTCTCTTCCATGTGAGGACACGGGATGACGGTGTCACCTGCAAGCCAGGAAGAGAATAATCATGAGGACCTGACCATATGGCATTCTGATCTTGGGCTTCTGGCCTCCAAAATTATGAGAAATAAATTTATGTTGTCTACAAAACAGCTCAGTTTAATGTTTATATGTATCACCTTGTTAAATTCTCTCATTGTTTAACAATGAGGAAAACCTGTGGCTTCTGAATTTGATCACAACAATGTATCTTACATTTGATTCAGGACAAAAGCAGAATATTTAGCCTCTGAAAAATTGAAAAACAAAAAGCCAACAACATGAAAAATAGAGCCCTCAAAATGGTCTATAAGGTTCTCAGGCATTTTTAGCTGTGTCATTGGTCCATATCACCTGTTACTTTTCCTTCTGCTCTAGCAACCTTGGGCTCTTTGCAATTTAGAGTGTGAGCAGGTGTTTCCTCTTCCTGGAACACTTTTCTTTGTATGAACATATGGGTGATTTTCTTCATTTTTGGTTTCACTCAAATTTCTTCTGATGATGAATGTTCCATGATAACATCTCCCCTCCACACTTTCTAGGTTTCATATCCTATTTCCCCTATATGCATTGCATTGATTGTCACCATGTGGCACACATATTTACTTACAGGTTTGCTTATTATTTGCTCTCTTAATTAGAATGGAAACACTTTAAGGGCAAGGACTGTCATTTTACTCATTGCTATATCCACATTTTCTTGAACAGTGTCTGGCAAACAGTATCTTTCAGTATATGTTGAATGACTTGTTGGATAAATTTAATCCCAATTATTTATTATTCATTAGCTATTATTTACATTATTCCTCAAAACCAGAAATCAACCTGGTTAATCATTGAATCATAGAAAAGATCCACAAAGTGATTTTAAGCTGGAATATCTTACCTAACATAGCTATTTATAAATGTTATGCCTTTCAGCATATTTACTTAGCTTTTTCAGTGTTAGGTCCCCTATCTACAATGAAAATCAAAATCTCTACTTTTCAAGTTATTGTAATGAAATGAGATAATATATGTTAATTTTCTAGTTTAGTGCCTACCGCATTACAGGAGCTTCATAAAATCATTTCATGCCATTTTCCCAACTAGGGATTAGTCAAGTACTTTGTGACATATGGAACCTCGATAAAAATACTACTGAGCATCAACCATATACATGGTAGCTTTTTTGGGGGGAATTGAGAGGGAGATAATACAAAATTTTATAAATGTGGTATCCTAACCTAAGCAACTTAAAATGTAGGAAGAGGGGCACATGAGTAAGGCAACTTAAAGCAGCCTAGAAAAATAGCATAGTATGGGAGAAGTATTGGTTTTGGTGTTAGAAGACATTGCTTTGAATCCCCGGTTCATTAATGATGAATTTAGTCACTGCAAAGTGTAATTGTTATTAATAACACAACTGGCAACATTATGACTATTAAATGAGGATTAGTTGTTGGAGCATTTTTGGTATATTGAAAAACGATCTATAAATCAGGTTTATTATTTTTATGAGAAATGTTGAATATCCTTTTCATTGTACTCCCATTGCATTTTCTGTACCATATATTAGCACTTACCTCACATGATCACACATGATCACATCAAACACCTAGTTTGATAAACTGAGTTTCATCAGTGAGGTAAGAATTCTTTGAGGGCTGAAATTGTTCTATTCATTTTAGTTTTATGATGCCTATTTAATAAATGTCGAATGAAGGAAGGTACGGAAAGTGAATAAATGGTTCTAATGGAGGTGTAAGCATATTAGAGGGAATAATAATTGTCAGCTTATATGGAGGAATAGAAATAGAGAAGACTACTTAGGGAGTGGCGTATTCAACTTAAATCTTGAAAACTGAATTGGAGTTTAATAGGCAAAGGATAAAAGAACATTACAGGTGCAGTAAATGTTCTTCAGCTGAACTCAAAAGATAGGATTCTAGGGACTCATAAAGTGATTATATAATTTTATGTGTTGATCCATTTGTCCCAAGGTTAGGGATTATAGTTTTGCTAATAGGCTTAAAGTCGTCAGTGTCAAAATAAAAAGGTAAGAATACTGAGGTTGAGAGAAGAAAATGAGTAAAAACAAAATGTGAGACAGCCAAAGCATAATTTGGAAGTAAAAAATGTGTTTGCTATAACTGGATTGTGTTCACACCATACTTTAAAACCTGAAAAATCAGGAATTTTTCTTTAAAAAAAACATAATTTTATATATATCTAAACACAATACAAACTTTTATAAATGTAAATACATAGTTTTTTATTAAATATCATTTAAATACAGTCTTAAGGAAGATCAAAACCCAGTTACTCATTCAAAACTGTCTATTTTATTGATTCACAGCAACTCTTTAAAGTCTTTTTAATTCTTTGATTCTCACTTATTCTTAAATGGCAGAATTTTAGCCTTAGATTGTTTCCAACTGAGTCTTGGCTTCGTTCTTTTTTTTTTTTTTTTTTTTTTTTAATTGCATTTTAGGTTTTGGGGCACATGTGATGAACATGCAAGATTGTTGCATAGGTACATACATAGCAGTGTGGTTTGCTGCCTTCCGTCCCTTCACCTGTATCTGTCATTTCTCCCCATGCTATCTCTTCTCACCTCCCCACCCCCCCGCCCCTCCCCCATTTCCTCCCAACAGACCCCAGTGTGTAGTACTCCCCTCCCTGTGTCCATATGTTCTCATTGTTCAACACCCACCTATGAGTGAGAATATACGGTGTTTGATTTTCTGCTCTTGTGTCAGTTTGCTGAGAATGATGGTTTCCAGGTTCATCCATGTCCCTACAAAGGACGTGAACTCATCATTTTTGATGGCTGCGTAATATTCCATGGTGTATATGTACCACATTTTCCCTATCCAGTCTATCATCGTTGGGCATTTGGGTTGGTTCCAGGTCTTTGCTATTGTAAACAGTGCTGCAATGAACATTCATGTGCAGGCTTCATTCTATATAATAGAGAACAGCTGGTTGCCTATGGTAATCCCAGCAGTAAATGCCAAACTAAAGATGGGATATAGAACACAGTGTTTGGAAAACAGGTTAGATCAGAGTCAAAATTCTTCCCTCAATTAAAGATGGCAATGATTACCATGCTGACTGCAATTCAGAATGGCTTTGCTTTTCATTTACTTGTTTTTAACATATATATATTGTACATATATAGTCAAAAGCTATAGCTAATACATAAATATGTATATAGCCTATATATACAACTGTATATATAGTTACATGCATATATAGTCAAAAGTCACTTATATTTATCCTTTATGCCAGGCATTCCTAAACTATGGCCAGTGGGCCACATGGGGGCCTCTGCCACACTTCAGGAAGGGGTACCTCTTTCATTGGTGGTCAGTGAGAGGAGCACAGTATGTGGTGGCCCTCCAACAGTCTGAGGGACAGTGAACTGGCCCCCTGTGTAAAAAGTTTGGGGATGCCTGCTTCATGCAGTCTATTAAATTACTCAGAAATTATATAATCCACCACAAATCTTTTAAAGAGGAATATTCTGTTCTGTGAAAACAACTTTGTTTCGTAAGGGTCTTTCCAGAGATCATTCTGCCGAGTCATCTGCTAAAAACATTGACTTCCTACAGAAAATTGGGAAAAGTATCAGACTTTGCATTTTCTGTAATGGTTTTACAAATTGGAATGTCCAATTCATTTGATGAGCAATTAGAAGAGAAGCTTCAGTTTTGACGTTGTACAGGCTTCACCCATGCAAATATGTCTTACTTAATTTCTTTCTGCTGGATGAATGAAGGTGCACTGTAGTACAGAGGGAGAATAAAGGGAGAGAAATAATAAACAGAGTAATGATAACCCTGCATATTTGTATAGAGGTTTCCAGTTCACAAAGTACTGTCACGCAATGACACACTGGAAAAAGAACGGAAATATGGATTCAGAGAAATCTGAGTTTAATTAGTGGTTCTAGAGTGTATTAGAAGGTAATGAAATCACTTGCTCTGTAAGCCCCAGTGTTAATTCCTTATAAGGAAGATCACCTGTTTGCCTAGTCTACCTGTAAGCATTTTAGGGAAGACTAATTTGAATTAAATGAAACAGGGAAAGTAAAAGCATCAGTAAACTTTGAGTGCCTTACTGAGGTTAATCATCATTATCACCAACATCGTCATTATCATAATCATTTAACATTGCATAAAAGGACATTTTTTCATTTAATAATAATGGACATCCAAAAGCATTGGATTTGCATCTTATCATAAGTAAATATTAAATGTGCAAATGAAATTTTTGTGCATTTTATTTTAAAGAGGCAATATTAGGGAAAATAAGATAAAACGTTTTTAGTAAGATACTTGAGAAGATAAATTGACTAAATACGGGAAAAATAAAAACTTACCTTAAGAGTACAAAAATTATACAAGGATTATGGCCCTGAGTTTCAGGAAAAAAATGAGAGAGAGCATTAGAATGAGAGTGAAAAAAATGTTTAGTCCACAAATATCTGTTTTCTTAATTTTTAAAACAAAATTTAATAAAATCTGCGGGTACATAGTAGGTACATACACACAAATACTATGTGGGCACATAGTAAGTATGTACCCACGTAGTAGGTATGAGATGTTTTGATATAGCCATGCAATGTGAAAACAGCACATAATGGAGAATGGGGTGTCCATCTCCTAAATAATTTTCCCTTTGAGTTCCAAATAATCCAATTATATTCTTTAAGTTATTCTAAAATGTACAATTAAGTTATTACTATAGTCATCCTATTGTCCTATCAAATAGTATGTCTTATTCATTCTTCCTATTATTTTGTATACATTAACCACCCCCATCTCCCCCTCATCTCCCCCTCATCTCCCCACTACCCTTCCCAGCCTCAGGTAACCATCTTCTATTATGTCCATGGGTTCAATTGATTTAACTATTAGACCCCACAAATAAGTGAGAACATGTAATGTTTGTTTTTCTGTGCCTGGCTAATTTCACTTAACATAATGACCTCCAGTTCCATCCATTTTGTCGCAAGTGATTGGATTTCATTCTTTTTTATGGCTGAATAGTACTCTATTGTGTATATGTATTACATTTTCTTTATGCATTCATCTTTTGATGGACACTTAGGTTTCTTCTAAATATTAGCTATTGTAAACAGTACTTCAACAAACACAAGGGTGCAGATATCTCTTTGATATACAGATTTCCTTTCTTTTGGGTATATACTCAGCAATAGGATTGCTGGATATTATGGTAATTCAATTTTTAGCTATTTGAGGAAACTTCAAACCGTTCTCCATAGTGATTGCATTAATTTCATTCCCACCAACAGTTAATAAGGATTCCTTTTTCTCCACATCCTGTCTACATTTGTTACTGTCTTTTGGATATAAAGCATTTTAACTTGGGTCAGATGATATCCCATTGTAGTTTCGATTTGCATTTGTCTGATCAATGACATTGAGCACCTTTACATATGCCTGTTTTCCATTTGTATATTTTCTTTTGAATAACGTCTATTCAAATCCTTGCCAACTTTTGATCAGATTATTAGATTTTTTTCCTATAGAGTTGTTTGAGCTCTTTATATATTCTGATTATTAATCCTTTGTCACATGGGTAGTTTGCAAATATTTTCTCCCATTGTTTACTTGGTGGATTATTTCATTTCATCTGTGCACAATCTTTTAAACTTGTAATCCCACTTGTTCATTTTTTGCTTTGGTTGCCGGTGCTTGAGGAGTATTTCTCAAGAAGTCTTTGCCAAAACTAATGTCCTGAAGAGTCCTTGATATTTTCTTGTCATAGTATCATAGTTTGAGGTCTTAAATTGAAGTCTTTAATCCATTTTGGTTTGATTTTTAGATATGGCGAGAGATAGGAATCTAGTTTCATTCTTCTGCATATGGATATCCAGGTTTCCCAACACCATATATTGAAGAAACTGTCTCTTCCCCAGTATATGTTATTGGCAGCTGTGTCAAAAATGAGTTCACTGTAGGTATGCGGATTTGATTCTGGTTTATCCTTCCACTTCATTGGTCTATGTGTCTGTTTTTATGCCAGTACCATGCTGTTTTTGTTACTATCATTCTGTAGTATAATTTGAAACCAGGTAATGAGATTCCTCCAGTTTTCTTCTTTTGCTTAGAATAGCTTTGCTATAGTGGGTCTTTTGTGATTCCATATAAATTTTAGCATTGTTTCTTCTGTTTCTGTGAAGAATGTTATTAGTATTTTGATAGAAATAATTGCATTGAATTTGTAGATTGCTTTGGATAGTAAGGACATTTTAACAATACTGAATCTTCCAATTAATGAACATGGCATATGTTTCTATTTTTTGGTGTCCTCTTCAATATCTTTCATGAATATTGTGTAGTTTTCAATAAAGAGATCTTTCATCTCTTAGGTTAAATATAATTAATTCCTGGGTATTTAATTTTATATGTGGGTATTGTAAATGAGATTACTTTCTTGATTTCTTCTTCACACTGTTCACATCAGCAAAAATGCGGCTGATTTTTGTATATTGATTTTCTGTCCTGTATCTTGCTGAATTTATCAGTTCTAATAGTTTTCTTGTGAAGTCTTTAGGTTTTTCCAAATACAAGTTTATATCATTAGCAAACACAGATAATTTGACTTCTTTCTTTCCAATTTGGATGTCCTTTACGTATTTCTCTTGTCTGATTGCTCTCGCTAGGACTTCCAGTACTATGTTAAATGACAGTAGTGACAGTGGGCATCCTAGTCATGTTCCAGATCTTAAAGGAAAGGCCTTCATTTTTTTACCATTCAGTATAATACTATCTGTTAATCTGTTAAATAAAGCTTTTATTATGTTGAGGGATATTTCTTCCATCCCCTGTTTTTTGAGGGTTATCAAAAGATACGTTAATTTTATCAATACTTTTTCAACATTTATTGAAATTATCATATGGTTTTAATCCTTCATTCTGTTGATATAATGTATCACATTGATTGATTTGTGTATGTTGAACAATCCTTGTATCATGTGGATAAATCCCACTTTGTCATTATAAATGAACTTTCTAATGTATTATTGGTTTGCTAGCATTTTGTTGAGAATTTTTGCATCAATATTCATCAGAGATATCGGCCCCTAGTTTTCTAATTTTGATGTGTCTTTATCTGGTTTTAGTATTAGGGTAATACTGATCTCATAGCATAAGTTTGGAAATAGCACCTTCTACTCTATTTTTTTTGGAACAGTTTGAGTAAGATTGGTGTTCTTTAAATGTTTGGTAGAATTCAGCAGTGAAGCCACCATGTCCTGGGCATTTCTTTACTGGGAGACTTTATCACCAGTTCTATCTCATTACTTGTTATTGATCTGTTCAGGTTTTGAATATCTTCCTGATTCAATCTTAGTAAGGTGTATGTATCTAGGAATTTGTCCATTTCTTCTGGATTTTTTAATTGATTGGCATATAGTCGTTCATAGTAGCCTAATTCACAAACATATTTTAATGAGATCAGAATATACGGTTTAGAAAAGACCCTCTGTCTAGCTGCTAAGATTTGTAAGGTACAAAGTAGTAGCTGTATTTACTGTTTTGAGATTCATACTGTCTATGCTTGCATTATGTACATAAAAATGTCAAATAATGGAAAATGATAAAGAGAAGGAGAATGTGACTGATTTATATGACTATACAAAATTTTATATTCGTTGAAAAACATTAGCCAAAATTTGGAAAGAAGGCAAATGACGATTGCATGTCATTTTATTTCAATACTAGAGTATTGTCTAACAAGCCTTTCTAGGAATTGTTTATCTATCTAGAGGCCTGTCCCTTTTATTAGGACCAAGATTTGGATGAATTACCTGCTAACTTGTATTTTATGATTTTTTTTAAAGATAGAGATGCAAGTAAGTTCTGTCCTATAGAAAAGATAACTTTAAAAAATAGGGTTTTACTGCCCTACAGGAGTCTAACTTAGCAAAGTAATTTCAGTATGATTTTTCCAACTGACTATATAAAATCTCTGTTCCTCACATACTCTTTGAATCACACAATTGTTTCTTCTATTTATGAATTAAATAATCTTAAGTTACTCTATATTTGTGCTTGATAAACTTTTTTTTATTTAACATTTTGACATTTTGTTTTAATTTATACTTACACATTTTTTATATTTTTCCCCCAAAATTTGAGAAGACAACAAGAAATTTTGCAGTCTGATATGGCTTTCATATAATTGGACCTGTATTTTACCTTTATAAAGCATTACTTATCCTTTTTGTCATTGGTAATGTCATTGACACAATTGTTCTGAGATACATGACACAAAAGTTCTGATGTGCGGAATGTGCAGGTTTGTTACATAGGTATACATATGCCATGGTGGTTTGCCACACCTATCAACCCATCATCTAGTTTTTAAGCCTCACATAAATTAGGTATTTGTCTTAATGCTTTTCTTGTCCCCAACTGGCCCTGGTGTGTAATGTTCCCCTCCCCGTGTCTATATGTTCTCATTTTCAACTCCCACTTATGAGTGAGAGCATGTGGTATTTGGTTTCTGTTCCTGTGTTAGTTTGTTGAGAATGATGGCTTCCAGCTTCAACCATGTCCCTGCAAAGGACATGGACTTAATCCTTTTCCGTGACTGCATAGTATTCCATGGTGTATATGTGCCACATTTACTTTATCTAGTCTATCACTGATGGGCACTTGGTTTGGTTCCAAGTCTTTGCTATTGTAAATAGTACTGTAATAAACACACATGTGCATGTGTCTTTGTAACAGGATAATTCATGTTAAGAAATTAACTCATGCAATTATGGGGCTACTAAGTCTAAAACCTACAGGGCAGGACAGTGATCTAGGGACCCAGGGAAGAGTTGCTGTTGCAGCTCTAGTCTGAAGGCAGAATTGCCTCTTCCTTAGAGAACGTAGCCTTTTCTCTTAAAGGGAGATTTGTCTTGCACCTTAGGTGCCAGCAGGGCCACAGAAGGGCAGAGTACCCAGTGAGTTCTTGGGGTCTCTGATTTCAGGACTTGACGCTTGGACAACATTTCTAGATTTTCTCTGGGCCAGAGAGAAGCCCACTGCCCTGAAGTGGGAATTCTAGCCCAAGCAACATTCATCACAACCTGATTTAAAAGTTCTGGTGCCTTAAGGGAACATTGGTGGTACTGCTGGTAGTACTGCTAGTGGCCAGAGGTGGTGGTGGCTATGGGTTCAGGCTCCTTTGCCTTTGGAAAGGGAGGAAGGAGTGGGAACTACTTCATCTTGTGGTTTGAGTTCCAGCTTAGCCAAAGTGCAATAGAACACCAGCTAGAATTTTAAAATTTTTGACTCTAGTTCTTCATTCTCCAGTGGCACTTCTGGACCCACCTAGGGCCTCGGGACCATTGCCTCACTTAAGGGAAGGACACAGGCCTGGATGGCTTTGCCACCTGCTGATCATAGAGGTCCAAGGGCCTTGAGCAAATGAAAGCAGTAGCTAGGGCGTGGTTACAGCAGGCATTGGGGGAGACCCAGGTCTGAATGAGCAGTCATAGTAGTGGTAGCTACAGAGGGGCCTGAGTCATTCTACTCTTAGTTTTAGGTGGCTCAGGACAGAGACAGAGATTCCAAACATTTGGAAAAAGTAAGGGAAGAGAACAAGAGTCTTTACCTGGTAGTTCAGATAATTCTTCCGGATCTTGTCCAATACACTCATGGTGATATCTCTGCGAGTCAGCAAGAACCACAGTGTTGCTGGGCTTGGAGTACCCCCAAAGCAGAAACAGCTTAGATCACAATGCTCAAATCCTTTCAAATATCTGGCACGCCTTCCCAAGAAGGAAAGCTTCTAATAAGCCCAGAGAATGAAGACTACAATGAATACCTAACCCTTCAATGCCCATTTTCTGAAGAATATCTACTAGCATCAACGCCATCCAAAAATATGTGACCTCAGCAAATAGACTAAATAAGCCACAAGGGACCAATCTTGGAGAAACAGAGATATATGACCTTTCAGATGCAGAATTCAAAATAAGTGTGTTGAGGAAACTCAATGAAATTAAAGATAAGACAGAGATAGAATTCAGAATTCTATCAGATAAATTTAAGAAAGCGATTGAAATAATAAAAATGAATCAAGCAGAAATTCTGGCGCTTAAAATGCAATTGGCATACTGATGAATGCGTCAAAGTTTTTAAATAAAGGAACAGATCAAGCAGCAGAAAAATCTAGTGAGCTTGAAGACAGACTATTTGAAAATAGAGGACTCAAAAGAAAGAATAAAAAACAATAAAGCATGCCTACAGGACTAAGAATATAGTCTCAAAAGGACAAATCCATGAGTTATTGGCCTTGAAAAGAAGGTAGAAAAAGAGAGAGGGATATAAAGTATATTCAAAGGGATAACAGAGAACTTTCCAAGTCTAGAGCAAGATATCAATATACAAGTTGTTCTACAACAGGCGTCCCCAAACTATGGCCCACGGGCCGCATGCGGCCCCCTGAGGCCATTTATCTCCCCCCCCACCACCGCACTTCAGGAAGGGGCACCTCTTTCATTGGTGGTCAGTGAGAGGAGCACAGTATGTGGCGGCCCTCCAACGGTCTGAGGGACAGTGAACTGGTCCCCTGTGTAAAAAGTTTGGGGACGCCTGTTCTGCAACCTACAAGAAGGTTACAGAACACCAAGCAGATTATATCCTAAGAAGACTATCTCAAGGAATTTAATAAACAAACTTTCAAATGTAAAAAAGAATCCTAAAAGCAGGAAGAGAAAATAAATAACATACACTGGAACTCCAGTATGTTGGGCAGCCAAGCAGAAATCTTACAGACCAGGAGAAAGTGGCATGATATATTTAAAAAGCTGGAGGAAAAATATTTTACCCTAGAATGATAAATCTAGTGAAAAGATCCTCCAAACATGAAGGATAAATAAAGACTTTCTAAGTTGGTTTTCTGAAAAGTTAAACAATTGAGAAATCTTTAGTTACACTAAGGAAAAAAAGATGATAAAGATAATATTATTAGAGCTAAAGAGAGGGACTTTCTTTAGCTCTAGTAAATAAGTCAGAAATGAAAAAGAGGCATTACAACTGATACTGCAGAAATTCAAGGAATCAATAGTGACTACTATGAGCAACTATATGCCAATACATTGGAAAATCTAGATGAACAAATTCCTAGATATTTACAATCTGCCAAGATTGTACCAAAGAGATATCCAATACCCAAAGAGACCAACAATAAGTAATGAGATTGAAGCTGTAATAAAATGTCTCCCCATAAAGAAAAACCTGTGATGTGATGGCTTCACTGCTGAGTTCTACTAAACATTTAAAGATGAACTTTAATGTTTGAATACAAATCCTATTCAAACTATTCTGAAAAATAGAATAGGAGGGAATATTTATAAACTCTCACTAGAAGGCCCATATTACCCAGTATTATCCTGATACAAAACTAGACAAAGACACATCAAAAAAAGAAACTACAGGCCAATATCTCTGATGAATATTGATGCAAAAATTCTCAACAAAATACTAGCAAACTGGGTTCAGCAACACATTAGAAAATTCATTCATCCTGACCAAGTGGGATTTACCCATGTGATGCAGGGATTGTTTAACATTCACAAATCAATATGATACATAATAACAGAATGAATGATAAAAACCATATGATCATTTCAATTGGTACAGAAAAAGCACTTGATATAATTCAACATCCTTCATGTAAAAACCCTAAAAAAAAAACCGTAGAATAGAAGATACATACCTCAACATAATAAAGGCCTTATATGACAGATTCACAGCTGGTTTCATAATGAATGGGGGAAAATGGAAGACCTTTTTCCTCAGATCTGAAACATGAAAAGGAAGCCCAGTGTCAGCACTATTATTTTCCGTAGTACTGGAAGTCCTGCTAGAGCAAGCATACAAGAGAAAGATATAGAAAGCATCTGTATCAGTTTGTTCTTACATTGTTATAAAGAACTACTATAGACTGGGTAATTTATAAAGAAAAGAGTTTAATTGACTCTCAGATGACTGGAAGTGAGGGGCTCAGAAAACTTACAATTATTGCGGAAGATGAAGGGGAAGCAAAACAAGTCTTCACATGGCCAAATCAGGAGGAAGATAGTGAAAGGTGAAGTTCTACACACTTTTAAACAATGAGATCTTGTGAGAACTCATTCACTATCACAAGAACAGCAAGGGGAAAATCTACCCCCATGATCCAATAACCTCCCAGTGGGTACCTCCCTCAACATTGGAAAATACAATTTGACATGAGATTTATGTGGGGACACAGAGCCAAACCATATCAGCATCTAAATTGGAAAGAAATAATTAAAATTATTCTTCTTTGCAGATATAGTCTTATATTTGGAAAATGTAAAGACTTTGCAAGAAACCAGAACTGATAAAGTTGCAGGATATAAAATCAAAATACAAAAATCATTAGCATTTCTATATGCCAACAGTGAACAATGTGAAGAAGGAAAAAAAATCTTATTTACAATACCCACACATGGGTATTATGCCTAGAAATTAGTTTAACTAAAGAACAGAAAGAACTCTATATTGAAAATTACAAAACGCTGCTGAAAGAAATTGAAGAGGACACTAAAAAAATAGAAAAATAGGTCATGTTCATAAATTAGAAGAATCAATTTTCTTAAAATGTCCGTAGTACTCAAAGCAATCTACACATTCAATGCAATTCCTATCAAAATGCCAATGACATTTTTCACAGAAATAGAAAAAAATCATAAATTTATACGGAACCACAATGACCCAGAATAACCAAAGATATGCTAAGCAAAAGAATAAAACCAGAGGAATCATACAAATTATACTACAGAGATATAGTAACTTAACAACATGGTACTGGCATAAAAATAGACACATATACCAGTGGAGCAAAAGGATAACTCGGAAATAAATCCATACACCAACACAGAACTCATTTTTCACAAAGGTGACAAGGACATACACTGGAAAAAAGACAGGCTTCAATAAATGGTTCTGGGAAAACTAGATATCCAAATGCAGATGAATGAAACTAGACCCCTATCTCTTATCATATATAAAAATCACATTAAAATGACATAAAGGCTTAAATATAAGATCTAAAACTATGAAACTACTGTAAAAAAATATTGGGGAAACTATCTAGGACATTGGTTTGGGCAAAGACTTCATGAGCAGTACCCCATAAACACAGGCAAGCAAAGCAAAGAATGGACAAATAGGATCACATGAAGTTAAAAAGCTTCTGCACAGCAAAAGATAAAATCTACAAAATGAAGAGACAACCCAAAGAATAGGAGAAAATATTTGCAAATGAATCACTTGGCAAGGTACTAATGACCAGAATATATAAGGAGCTGAAACAACTGTATAGGAAAAAAAATCAAATAATTTGACAAAAAGGTGTGCAAGTGACTTAAAAAGAAACTTCTCAAAAGAAGACATAGGAATGTGGCGGGTGTAGTGGCTCATGCCTGTAATCCCAGCAATGGGAGGCTGAGGCAGGAAAATCACCTGAGGTAAGGAGTTCGAGACCTACATGGTGAAACCTGTCTCTACTAAAAATACAATTAGCCAGGTGTGGTGAGTCATGCTTATAATACCAGCTACTTGGGAGGCTGAGACAGAAGAATAGCTTGAATCCAGGAGGCAGAGGTTACAGTGAGCTGAGATGTCACCATTGCACTCCAGCCTAGAAAACAAGAGTGAAACTCTTCGTAGAAGGAGGAGGAGGAGGAGGGGAGTGGGAGAGGAAGGGAAGGCAGCAGCATACAAATGGAAAACAGACATATGAAAAGGTGTTCCACGTCACTGACTATCAGAGAAATGCAAATCAAAACTGTAAAGATATCATTTCATCCACTTAAAATGGCTTATATCCAGAAGGCAGGCAATACCAAATGCTGGTGAGGATGCGGAGGAAGAAGACCCCTTGTAAACCGTTGGTGTAAATGTAAATTAATACAGCCACTATGGAGAAAAGTTTGGAGTTGGCTCAAAAAAAAAAAAATTAAATGTTGAGTTACCATATGATTCAGTAATCCCACCGCTGAGTATATACCCAAAAGAAAGGAAATCAGTACATTGAAAAGATAGCTGCACATCTATGTTTGTTGCAGTACTTTTCATAATAGCTAAGATTTGGAAACAACCTAAGCAGTTATCAACAGATGAATGCATTTAAAAGATGTGATACATAGACGCAATGAAGTACTATTCAGCCTATATATATATATGTACTGTATATATAGTGTGTGTGTGTCTGTGTGTGTGTATATATATATACTATAATAGTATCTATGAATAGTACATATATAAACTATAATAGTATATAATATATAATATATATAATAGTATATATTATATAGAATAGTATATTATATACAATAGTATATACAATAGTATATAATATATACTATTATATATAGTGTGTATATCTCTCTCTATATATCTATATATTTATCTATAATGAGATGCTGTCATTTGTAGCAACATGAATGGAACTGTAGATCATTATGTTGAGTAAAATATGCCAGGCACAGAAAGACAAATATTGCATATTCTCACATATTTGTGGGAATCAAAAATCAAATCAATTGAACTCAGGGACTTAGTAGAAGGATGGTTACTAAAGGCTGGGAAGAGTAGCAGAGGGGCTATGGAGGGGGTGGGGATAGTTAATGGGTACACAAAATGGAAAGAATGAATGAGACCTGTTATTTGATAGCACAATAGGGTGACTACAATCAACAATAACTTAGTTGTGTCTTTTAAAATAACTTAAGGAGTATAATTGGATTGTTTGTATCTCAAAGTATAAAGTTTTCAGGGATTTGATACCCTGTTCTCCATGATGTGCTTATTTCACATCAAAAAATGTCACATACCCCATCAATATATACATCTGCTATGTGCCTATGAAATGTTTTTAAAAGATGGCAGAAGTGAATTTTACTGAAATGTAAATGAGTTATGCCTACCTATAAACAGAGATTATCAGATGAATAAACCTAAGAAAGTTGAAAAAAATGAATGGAAAAATTATATTGCATACTTATGAAGTCTAAATTTACAGCTATAGCTTTAATATCAGACAAAGTAGAATAAGAGAAGAGCAAGTCTTTAAAATGCAACATAAATTAACTAAAACCTACAGTGTTCTTTAAAAAGCCATTACTTACCCTGTCAGATATTACTATATATGTATAACTAATCATAATAAAAACAATGTGACCCGGACACGGATACTGACAAAGATTCCAATCAGACACAATTAAAGGCTTAGAAATGGGTGGAACCTCTAAACAGTGGGAGAAGGAGTTGTTTAGGTGGTAACATTAGAGGTAAAACTCTAAGAGTAATAGGAGAATATACTTTTGACTTTCAGATGGGAGATAAAATACCTTTAAAATCTCAAAAGTATTAACCAAACGGTAAAAAGCACATTTGAATTAAGAACATTTTCTCATTATGGGACATCAGGAGCAAAGCTAAAAATCAAAGAGAAGAGATTTCAACATGTAAAGCAATATGAAATACGAATCTAAAATATTTAGGAAAGTTCTTTATACAAAGAAGAAAAAGGCAGGAATTTTTATAAGAATAAATTTTAAAATGGGGCTTCAGTGAACTTCAGTGATGTTTGGTCCACTAGTAACCCAAGAAATGCAAATTGAAACATAAATCATTTTATACACATCAAATGAGATAGGAAGAGGAACAGAGATGGGGGGGGGTTGCAGTAGCAGATATTTGCAGAGATAGGTGTATAACTTGGTTCATTCAAAGAAACAACTGCCAAGAGTGATGTCAAACAACATTTATTATATATAAGAAATTGACCTCATACAATTACAAGAATTGGTTAATCAGTCTGTATAAAGTGGCAGTTTCTGCATCTGTGCTGCGGCTGAAGGAAAAGCAGACAGGAAGGAAAGAGATTTTTAAGTAAAGACGTACAAGGACAAATCGAAACTCACAGAAAGGAGCAAACTAGAACATGTATGTGTTAGTCTCACACTGCCTCTAAACCTTCAACTTTGATGCTGCTGAATGTTGCCTGACCCAAGAGGTGGGGTCTGCAGAAGGACAATCAAATTCCAGGAGCTAGAGGAGCTGTGAAGTGGCTGCTGACCCACCCCACAGAGTGAGTCTGCATATTCATAACAATGTGTGAGACCTGCAGCAGTGTCTCGACCTTTGGAGCATAAAATAATATAGCTTGACCTTTGGAGCATAAAGGTCTTTTATTGTCTTGACCTTTGGAGCATAAAATAATATAGCTTCTATGGCTCTTTTGCTTTCCAAAACTCATGCACATCGTCTCTTGCAGCCCCCACTGAGCCCGAACAATATAGGAAGAGAAAATCTGGGAAATAGAACTCCAGCTTAGTTGAGATGACCCGATAAAAATCTTCAACAGGCCACTCCTTGCTTATTTGGCATTCACATACATATTTTTTTCAAATACCATTAAATTAATTTCCAAATAAAGCAACAGAAAAATCACCCCTTTGCCAAACATAATGCAGTTATTCTCTTGAATACTGAAATAGACAAACTTCTCCTCAACAGAAGATGCAAAATCCTTTTATCTATTTTTGAGTGATATTTATTCCTCTTCTGAGTCATATTCCCCCTTTGATATTTTATAATTTAAATACTGAAATAGAAAGTTAAATACCATTAACATATTTATGTCAGATGATAGAGAAGTGGGAGAGGAGAAAATGAAAAACTAGTTTATAGGCTTAAATGTGTGCATATTAATAGAAATAGATGCGTATAACTATTATAATCTCTAGGCCTGCAACCCATCACATGGCTAGTTATAAGCTGGTGCTTTTTCCCACTATCTATGTTATATTCTGTTTGCCTCTAGCAAGCATCTTGGTTAGTCTTAGCTCCCTGTCTTATAGAACAACAAAACCTTCATTCCTAGAAATTCTGGACCATTAATATTTTCTCCTATATTGGGTTGTTGACTTTAGTTACAAGGTCATATGAGTAATAAGAAATATAGGGGTTGTCTGCATTCCAGATATTTTCCTTCTTACTCTCACTCTGTAGCAGCAACCCAGTCTCCCTTTGGTAGTCAGGATCAGTTGCCCCAGAAGATACAGCAATCCCCTTTTCTCTTCTAGGTTCCCTGGGATGAGGAGCATAAACTGGCCAGATGGCTTTCTCTCCTTCCACTTTATGGAAACCACTGCCATGTGTCTTGATCAAAGCATTACTATTTCCTTTGATGAAGCTTCTTTCCTTTCAAAACTATGATTTGTAGACAAGTGGAGTCGAAAGTTGCAGTGACAGGAGAGCCAAATCTGCTAGTGCCTCGCAAAGGTACTGGGGAGCCCACCTACTCACATCTCTACCCTAGGCTCATCATTCCAGGATATGAGAGAACAACATCTATATTTGTTTCCAAGTTAAGCCATATACTACAACTTGGAGAAGATTGCTCCAAGCCTTTAAACTAGTATCCTGTATCTGGCACACAAAGTTGAGTCCTCAAAAGGTCATTCCAGTGTTCTATTAGGCCAGCCACTTTAGGATAAAGGGAAATTTAATAGCACTAGGACATTGTGTGACCATGGGTTCATTATCTCACTTTACTTGCTACTGGGTGACTTTTGGGTACAATCAATGCTGTATGGAAAAACATTATTGTATATAAGGGATTCCCTGAATCTACAGATGATAGCTTTGGCAGAAACATTGTGGGCAGGGAAGACACATTCTAGAGTAAGTGTGTATTCCAGTGAGAACAAAAGTTTGCACATTTCTTGATGGAAGTAGTCCCATGTAATTAATCTGACACCAGGTGAGTGGCCGATTTCCTGGGTACTGGTCACACATTGGAGGCTAAGAATTGGAAAGTGACTTTGGAACTGGGTAACAGGCAGAGGTTGGAATAGTTTTGAAAGATCAGAAGGAGACAGAAAAATGTGGGAAAGTTTGGAACTTCCTAGAGATTTGGAGAGCTCAGAAGACAGGAAGGTATGGGAAAGTTTCAAACTTCCTAAAGACTTGTTGATGGCTTTGACAAAAAATGCCAGTAGTGAAATAAACAATAAGGTCCGGGCTGAAGGGGTCTCAGATGGAGAATTTATTGGGAACTGGAATAGAGATGATTCATCCTATGCCTTACCAAAGAGATTAGCAGTATTTTGCCCCTGCCCTAGAGATCTGTGGAACTTTGAACTGAGAGAGATAATTTAGGGATCTGATGCAAGAAATTTCTGAGTGGCAAGTCATTCAGGAGGAAGCAGAGCATAAAAGTTTGGAAAATTTGTGACCTGACAATGTGGTAGCAAAGAATATCCCATTCTGGGGGGTGAAATTCAAGCCCAAGCATGCTGCAGAAATTTGTGTAAGTAATGAGGAGCTGAATGTTAATCACCAAGACAATGGGAAAATGTCCCTAGGGCATGTCAGATACCTTTGTGTCAGCCCTTCATATCACAGGCCCAGAAGTATAAGAGGAAAAAATGGTTTTGTGGGTCTGGCCCAGGGCCCTTCTGCTGTGTGCAGCCTCGGAACTTGGTGCCCTGCATCCCAACTACTCTCACTGTGGCTAAAAGGGGTCAAGGAACAGCTTGGGCCATGGCTTCAGAGGTTCCAAGCCCAAGCCTTGGCAGTTCCTACATGATGTTTAGCCTGTGGGTGCACAGAACTCAAGAACTGAAGTTAGGGAACCTCCACCTAAATATCAGAGAATGTAGGGAGATGCCTGGATGCCCAGGCAGAAGTCTGCTGCAGGGGAGAAGCACTCATAGATAACCTCTGCTAGGGCAGTGCAGAAGGGAAATGTGAGGTCAGAGCACCCACATAGAGTCCCCACTGGGAGGTTACCTGATGGAACTGTGAGAAGAGGGCCATTATCCTCCAGACCCCAGAATGGTAGATCCACCAACAGCTTTCATTCATGCATCTGGAAAAGCCACAGGCACTCAATGCCAGCCTATGAAAGCAGTTGGAAGGGGGGGGGGCTGTACCCTGTAAAGCCACAGTGGTGGGGCTGCCTAAGGCTGTGGGAGCCCACCTCTTGCATCAGTGTGACCTGGATGTGAGACATGGAGTCAAAGGAGATTTTTCAGAGCTTTAAGATTTAATTACTTGTTGGATTTCAGACTTTCAGGGACCCTATAGCCCCTTTGATTTGGCCAATTTCTCCCATTTGGAATGGGTGTATTTGCCCAATGCCTATACCTCCATTGCATCTGGGAGGTAACTAGTTTGCTTTTGATTTTACAGAATCATAGGTGGAAAGGACTTGCCCTGTTTCAGATGAAACTTTAAACTTGGACTTTTGAGTTAATGCTAGAAAGAGTTAAGTCTTTGGGGTACTTTTGGAAGGGCATAATTGTATTTTGAAATGTGAAGACCTGAGATTTGGGAGGTGCCAGGGACAGAATGATATGGTTTGGCTCCGTATCCTGATCTAAATCTCATCTTGGATTGTAGTCCTCATAATCCCCACATGTCATAGCAGGCACCTGGTGGGAGTTAATTGAATCATGGAGCCAGTTACCTTCATGCTATTCTCATGATAGTGAGTTCTCATGAGATCTGATGGTTTTATAAGTGGCTTTTCTCCCTTTTCTCAGCACTTCCGTCTCTCTTGCTACCTTGTGAAGACGGATTCGTCTGCTTCGCCTTCCACCATGATTACACATTTCCTGAAGCATTCCCAGCCACGTGAAACTGTGAGTCAATTAAACCTTTTTCCTTTATAAATTATCCAATTTCAAGTATTTCTTCATAGAAGCCTGAGAAGTAACTATTAGGCTGCTGCAAAGGTAATTGTAGTTTTTGCCATTTTTTTTTAAAGTAATGGTAAAACCTGCAATTACTTCCACACCAACCTAATAATACACATACTATCCAGACTTCTCGGTTTTCAAAAGTTTCTCTGTTGTAAACACTCCAATGATAGTATAATCTCTTTGCTATTTTCCTTTTAGAAATTTATTTGCCAAAAGCCGTAACACAAAAGAAGATAGAAATAATTGGTGCTTAACTGATTTACAGTTATGTCAGAGGCAATCATAGCATGGTGAAGACCTCATAAGGATAGAATCGTATCAGTAATGTTTATATCTCTGTGAATTATTATGAAGCTTTAGTGTCTCTATTTCTCTACTGAAGTGTGTGTACAGTACCTAGTGTTTCCTCCTAACTACTTGAGCTTGTCCAACCTGCGGCGTACAGGCCATATGCAGCCCAGGGCAGCTTTGAATGTGGCCCAACACAAATTTAGAAATTTTCTTAAAACATGAGATTTAAATTTTTTTTTTTTTTTTTTTTTAGCTCATCAGCTATTGTTAGTGTTAGTGCATTTCATGTGTGGCCAAAGACAATTCTTCTTCCAATGTGGCCCCGGGAAACCAAAAGATTAGATACTCCAGACAAGTGATTGAATATAAAACACTATTAAAAAGGTTCTTCATTTAACACTCTAGACAGGAGGACAATTTATTGCTAAAATTTTCAGTTTACCAATTTTATATTATAGGCACTTTGTCAAAGTTCACATATTTTTAAGATTTTACAAAGCAGTTGTATGTTAAATAAAATTCAGAAATCAAATAGAATATTAATATCTCACTTAGCTTTGTCAGTGACTTATTTATGGGTCTGTATATATATGTATGTGTGTATGTATATATACACATAAAGCTAAGTGAGTTATTAACATTTGGAAAATATATATATTATGTATATATTTTGTATGTATACATGCATACATACATATGAATCTCTTAGGAAATATCCTTTGTATTCTGTATTATGAGATGAATGTCACAGATTTTTACCAAGGAGTCATTTGTTTTTGAATCACATCTACATGGACAAAGTTTTGTGAAAAGCCGTCTGTTTGTTTATATATTCATTCATATACTTATTTAATAAATTGTGTACAAGTAAAAGAGGTACTGGGATGGCAGGGGCAAGGAAATTATAGTTTCTGCCTTTAAGAAGTTCATTCTAAGAGTGAAGTCATGTAAACATAAACAACTGAAAGAAATGTGTTAACTACTCTGCTGCAAGTACTCTATTGATGAATACCATACCAACTAACTCTAATTTCTACTCACTCATTAGTTCTAACTCACTGTGCTTCCTCCTGGTCTTTAGATAAATTCAGCATGCTCTCACCTCAGGAACTGTATTAGAAAACTTAGGTCCAAATTACAAAAAGATAAGACCCTATAGGCCTTGAGGATTTTTAAGAAAATTGAGATATATCACTACTGAGAAAATAATCAGGTCAAAGTAAAAATTCTATGTTATGGAGTTAAAAAAGCTTGGGATTTAGAATCCGAAAACCTAGATTTCCATTTTGGGCAGGACAAATCTCAAGCTTTAGTTTTCTAGTCTATAAAGCTAGGCTTTCTTTCCTCATCTGTAAAATTTGAAAGGGATGCACCCAAGAATTTCTAAAGCCTTTTGTGAAATATGGTAAGTTTTATACGAGTTCATTTCAGGAGATAAACTGAGCTAGAAAGAGAGCTCAGCTGCTGGGTACCGGAGTAGCTAATTAAAGAAGCAATCCAAAATTAAAATAATAATTAAGCTTTAATCACTTATTGTGATTATGTAAGTAATAAGAGTTCAAACCCCAGAGAAAGCGCCAGCTTCCTCTGGTTTCATTATCCTCTGGGGACAGGCAAACTTATTGAAGGTCAGGTAAGTCAGCACAGATGTGGAGGTGGTTTCACTGTTGAAGGAACCCCAAACAAAAAACTCTAGCAGATTTATGGGCACTCGTGTGTAGGAAGGACAAGGAGGAAGGGCCAGCAGTGAAAAGTACTGAGTACTGAGTCAGAGTGGGGAAAGGTGTCCTCAAGTGTTCTCATTCCTCCTCTCATAAGGAATCCTCAGCAGAGGCGCTTAAAAAAGGCCTCTACTAAAGGCTTCAGGTAAAGAAACCCAGGAATGAAGGTGCCAGAGCTGTAAATCCAAACATGAGATGAACATGGCAAACTGGGGGACCTGAGTCTTTGACTGCAGCTCCCTTCAGAGACTGCCACGGATTGGCTGTACACCAAGTCTGGCATGCAGAGGACAGGTTTTGCCCCTGAGGCCGCTGAAGTAAAGCATTCGTAACTGCGTACAGTCGTGGCTGAAAAAGCCACACAGCTTTGTAACTGGAAGCCAGACTTCACAGTTCACGTGACATTATGTAGACATTTCACCTCAGGGTTGAGAAACACGTAAGATTGATCTTCATTATTTACAGATTCTGTATTTGTGAATCCATCCACTTGCTAAAATTTCTAAGTCCCAAATCAGTACTTAAGACACTTTCATTGTCTTTCATGGACATGTACAGAGCAGCCAAAATTTTGAGTTACTTAATGTGCACGTACCCAGCTAAGATCTAACAATCTAATATTCTGCATTCTAGTTTTGACACTCCTACTACAGACAAGTATCTTTCTCGTGTTCTACTTAGTGACATGCTTTTTGCGTTTTTGTGCTTTATTGGTTATTTTGCCATTTAAAATGACCCTCAAGTGTACTTATTGACTGTTTCTAAACACAAGAGGGATGTGTTTTGCCTGGTGAAGAAAATACATGTTAAATAATCTTCATTCAGATTGTGAGTTACAATGCTGTTGTGCATGAGAAAAATGGTACTAAATCAACAATATCTATTAAGTGGGATGTCTTTAAAGAGTGACACACATAAAACAAGGTTATTTGTTGATCAATTAACAAAAATATTGTGCACAAGAACTTAACTCTGTATTTCTCCTAGGAGCAGTGGTTCAATAAATGCTAATTCAGTTACCAGGGTGACTTTATAGAATATAACTACTATGAATAATGAGAATTGACTGTATATGCATAGTCAAGGTATTTTATTATAATAGCAAGGTATTTTATTATAATAGGTGCTGTGATGCCTTAAACTAGAACTGAAAAAAACATACAGTAGATATTTTTATTATTTTTGGTTGTCCCTGTTGCACTTCTTCCTTTAGAAAGAGCAGTCTAGCTTATTGGTGTTGTATTTCTCCTTAGAAGTTTGGATGTTGAATAGAGGAATAAAGGTAACAAAAAGTGGTTATATGCAAAAACAGAAAACTGAATACTGCATGTTCTCACTTGTAAGTGTGATCTAAACATTGGGTACACATAGATATAAAGATGGGAACAATAGATGCTGGAGGAAACTCAAGTAGGGAGGTAGGGAGAGGGATGAGGGCTGTAAAACTACCTATTAAGTACTCTGCTCACTACCTTGGTGACAGGATCAATTGTACCCCACACCTCAGCATCTCTCAATATGCCATGTAACAGGCTTGCACATGTAAACCCGAATCTAAAATAAAATTTGAAACTTTAAAAAAATGGTAAGTGATTACTTCAGTACATTTTTATACGTCAAAAAAAGAGAAAGTTGTTAGAGATTGTTTACTCTGGTTATGGGATGGTATAAGATTGTTTCTGTTATTTAGACTCTTGGATGAGCTGTGGTTCTGTTTCTTTCTGAGGCTTAATTTTGTCATTAAACATCATTGACTTTGGTGTCTAAGTTAGCCAGAATTTATGTTGCTAAAAAGAAAAGATATAAACAGAAAATGGCAATAAAGGGTGAGTTGCAAGTAGTAGACTCTGGGAAATGTGAAGTGCTTTGAAATGGTATTCTGGATAAAACGTTGTATGAGGCAATATCTCTTTTTCCTATTCCACAGTAGAAATCTACCACTCTATAGTATGCAATAGCAAAATAGCTATTATGTAAGTAATCATTTGTGGACTCTGAATCATAAGCTTGCTAAGATCAGGTTCAGGATCTGAAACCCTGAAGATCATATCATGAAAGAAATGAAGGAAAGTATAAATTTTATGGTATAATTTGTTAATTATTACAAGTAGATTTCTTCCCACAATGAGTTCATAGAAATCTTATATTTATCATCCATAAATTTTATTCTTTTCCTACTCACATTTAAGTTTGTAATTTATCAGGTATTGACTTTTGCATACTGTGTAACACAAGTGTTCCAATTTTTTTCTTTAAAATGCACACGTCAGTGCATTTACTGAAATGCCTATCTTGTTTCTACCGAACAGCAATGTTGTCTCTGACATAAATTAAGATTTATGTATTTGTGTTCCTTTTTTGTGGTCTATAGTCTAATTGTCTTTATTTTCTATACCTGCAATTCACATAATTATTTTTTCTCTTCCTTCTTTTGTGTAAACTAAATAATTTTACTGTTTCACCTTTTTTTCTGATACTGATAAATTTTGCACTGTATTCCAATTTCCTTAGAAAATTATGTCACATTTTAATATGTATAATTTTTTTTTGTATTTGTGTCCTCATGGGACTTATATTTTAGTGGTTTAGGAACAGATCCTACACAATATTTTAAAAGATACATTAGGTAGTGTATTAGTCATCAGTTGCCACAACAATGCTGCATTACAAACAACACAAATCACCAATGGCAGATAACAATATGCTTATGTGTCTGGGTTAGCTAGGTGGCACTGCTAACCTTGGCCAAGCTCATGTATGTATCTAAGGTGGACTCTTCTCCTCTCTCATCCTCTCCTTAGGACCAGTAGACTCACCTAGAAATGTCCTTATGGCAATGCAGAGGCAAGCAAGCTTGTGTCATATCTGCTAATAGCTCCTTGGCTATAGAGCAACACATGGTTATGCTAATATTGAGAGGCAATTCAAGTCACCCATCCATAATGGGAGAGCATAGTAAAGTTAGATTGCAAAGGTTATAGATATAGGGAAGGATGATGAATTAGTATCATCATTATAATTTTATTGCTACTATTTTTCATATTCTTCCAACATGAAATATATGCTTACCCCTAATCTGGGATCACCAGAAGCCTCACGCAATCATGGCATCAGCCATCAAGTTTAGAATCTCACAATGAGGATGCAGGTCAGAATGCGGTTCTCCTTAATCCAGAAACATACCGATAGAGTGGGAGCACTGTCATCTCGGACAAACACCACCACTTTAAATTCCAGCTCCCTTTCTAGCCTCACACATTTCAAGGAAATCACTTCTCTTCTAACTACAAGCAGCCAGAAAGAGCAGATAGTAACACAGATAAGAGAGCCTGGGTACAGAGGGAGGTAGGGGGAAAGTCTCCTGGGTAAATGCCAACTTCACCCTCATACAATGAGCCCAGTAAAACAGTGGACTTCAATAGGCACTTTCCTCATCCTTCAGGTACACTAAGATAGGGAAGCTAAAAGCAGACTCGGGGGACATGCCTGTAGCCACAAAAAATATATATGGAAACAGACACACAACTGTCCCTCCAAGATAAGCACAACAAAGAGACACAGAGCAGTCCAAGCCTCTAATAAACTCTCCCACCCTGAATCCTTAAAAACTCAAGTCTGTAAGAGAGTATGCCTCTGACCTAACTCTGCTAGAAGGCACCTCTCAGGTTTGTTTTCTTTAAAATAAATCTGATCTGACTGTTGAGCCACCTTTTCATGTTTCTTTTCTCTTTGAATCTTTTTTATGTTTTTAAATTATAATTTAAGGTCTGGGATACATGTGCAGAATATGCAGCTTTGTTACATAGGAATATATGTGCCGTGGTGGTTTGCTGCACCTATCAACCCATCATCTACATTAGGTATTTCTCCTAATGCTATCCCTCTGCTAGTCCTTCCGCCTCGCAACAGGCCCCGGTGTGTAATGTTTCCCTCCTTGTGTCCATGTGTTCTCATTGTTCAACTCCCACATATGAGTGAGAATATGTGGTGTTTGGTTTTCTGTTCCTGTGTTAGTTTGCTGTGAATGATGGTTTTCAGCTTCATTTATGTCCCTGAAAAGGGACGTAAACTCATCCTTTTTTTTTTTTTTTTTTTTTTTTTTTTTGAGACAGTCTCACTCTGTCACCCAGGCTGGAGTGCAATGGTGTGATCTCAGCTCACTGCAACATTCATGTTCCAGGTTCATGCAATTCTCCTGCCTCAGCCTCCTGAGTAGCTGGGAATACAGGCATGTGCCACCACACCTGGCTAATTTTTTTGTATTAGTAGAGTCAGGGTTTCACTGTGTTAGCCAGGACAATCTCAATCTCCTGACATCGTGATCCATCCACCTCAGTCTCCCAAAGTCCTGGGGTTACAAGTGTGAGCCACCACACCTGGCCTCTAATCCTTTTTTTTTTTTTTTTTTTTTTTTTTTTTTTTTTTTTTTTTTTGAGACGGAGTTTCGCTCTTGTTACCCAGGCTGGAGTGCAATGGCGCTATCTCGGCTCACCGCAACCTCCGCCTCCTGGGCTCAGGCAATTCTCCTGCCTCAGCCTCCTGAGTAGCTGGAATTACAGGCACGTGCCACCATGCCCAGCTAATTTTTTTGTATTTTTAGTAGAGACGTGGTTTCACCATGTTGACCAGGATGGTCTCGATCTCTCGACCTTGTGATCCATCCGCCTCGGCCCCCCAAAGTGCTGGGATTACAGGCTTGAGCCACTGCGCCCGGCTCTAATCCTTTTTTAATAGCTAAGTAGTATTCCATGGTGTATATGTGCCATATTTTCTTTATCCATCTATCACTGATGGGCATTTGGGTTGGTTCCAAGTGTTTGTTATTGGGAACAATGCTACAATAAACATACATGTGTATGTGTCTTTATAGTAGAATGATTTATAATCCTTTGGGTATATACCCAGTAATGGGATTGCTGGGTCAAATGGTATTTCTGGTTCAGGATCCTTGAGGTATTGCCACACTGTCTTCCACAATGGTTGAACTAATTTACACTCACCAGCAGTGTATAAGCATTTCTATTTCTCCACATCCTCTCCAGCATCTGCTGTTTCCTGACTTTTTAATGATCACCATTCTAACTGGCATGAGATGGTGTCTCATTGTGGTTTTGATTTGCATTTCTCTACTGACCAGTGATGATGAGCATTTCTTATGTCTGTTGGCTACATAAATGTCTTGTTTTGAGAAGTGTTTGTTCATATCCTTTGCCCACTTTTTGATGGGGTTCTTTGCGTTATCCTTGTAACTTTGTTTAAGTTCTTTGCAGATTTTTGGACATTAGCCCTTTGTCAGATGGATAGTTTGCAAAATTTTTCTCCCATTCTATAGGTTGCCTGTTCACTCTTATATTTTCTTTTGCTGTCCAGGAGCTCCTTAGTTGAATTAGACCTCATTTGTCAATTTTGGCTTTTGTTGCCATTGCTTTTGGTGTTTTAGTCATGAAGTCTTTGCCCATGCCTATGTCCTGAATGGTATTGTCTAGGTTTTCTTCTAGGGTTTTATGGTTTTAGGTCTTACATTTAAGTCTTTAATCTATTTTGAGTTAAGTTTTGTGTGAGGTTTAAGGAATGAGTCAAGTTTCAGTTTTCTGCATATGGCTAGCCAGTTTTCCCAACATCATTTATTAAGGAGGGAATCATTTCGCCATTGCTTGTTTTTGTCAGGTTTGTCACAGATTAGATATTAGTACATGTGTGGCATTATTTCTGAAGCCTCTGTTCGGTTCCATTTGTCTATATATCTGTTTTGGTACCATTACCATGCTGTCTTGGTTACTGTAGCCTTGTAGTATAGTGAAGTCAGGTAGTGTGATGCCTGCAGCTTTGTTCTTTTTGCTCAGTTTTGTCTTGGCTCTACAGGCTCTTTTTTGGTTTCATATGAAATTTAAAGTAGTTTTTTTCTAATTCTGTGAAGAAAGTCAATTGTAGATTGATGGGCAAAGCATTTAATCTATAAATTATTTTGGGCAGTATGGCCATGGAATGTTTTTTATTTGTTTGTGTCCTCTCTTATTTCCTTAAGCAGTGGTTTGTCGTTCTCTTTGAAGAATTCCTTCACATCTCTTGTAAGTTGTATTCCTAGGTATTTAATTCTCTTTGTAGCAATTGTGAATGAGAGTTCACTCATTATTTGGCTCTCTGTTTGTCTGTTACTGGTGTATAGAAATGCTTGTAGTTTTTGCACATTGATTTTGTATCCTGAGACTTTGTTGAAGTTGCTTATCAGCTTAAGGAGATTTTAGGCTGAGAGCATGGGGCTTCCTAAATATACAATCATGTCATCTGCAAACAGACAATTTGACCCCCTCGAGTGGTACCAATTTACTGTGTTAGTCTGTACTCATGTTACTGATAAAGACATACCCGAGACTGGGTAATTTATAAAGGAAAGAGATTTAATGGACTCACAGTTCCACATGGCTGGGGAGGCCTCACAATTACGGCAAAAGGCATGAAGGAGTAAGTAACATCTTATGTGTATAGCAGCAGGTAAAGGAAAGGAACTTGTGCAGGGGAAGTCCTCTTTATAAAACTATCAGATCTCATGAGATTTACTATCCCAAGTACAGCATGAGAGAGACCCAACCATGATTCAGTTACCTCCCACTGGGTCCCTCCTACAACATGTGAGAATTGTAGGAGCTACAGTTCAAGATGAGATTTGAGTCAGGACACAGCCAAACCATATCAGGCACAAAAAGGGATCATATATTTATTTTAGCTGGAATGAAGGACTCTGATGATTCTAAAGAGAAAGGTTTGCAGCTATGAGATGAAGGCAAATAAGAGTATGCCTGGAACTTATCTAATCTTTAAGACTACTCCTTTATATACCATTCTCAAGGGTAAAGTTTAATAGAAACTGCTACATATTTACTTGTGTGATCAAACAGCCAGATTCCTCAGAAAAGATTTGGTGCATCAGAGTGGAGATAAATTACCCTGACTAAAGGAAGGGAACATGGAAGAAAGCATGGAAAAGAGGCTGTGGAAAAATAAATACCAGTTCTTTCTGTAGGATCAGTTACAGAAAGAACTATAGCAATTTCCTTCTTTACCTACTCAAATTTATTTGCCTATTTTCAATGCTTTCTCAAATTTTTATTCATATAATATATATGAACAAATAAGCAATAGGCTTTCTAATATTTTAGAGTATGAGTCAGCATTCTGAACAAACTAGGGGAAGAGTAAACATCCAAAAAATATCCAGAATATTAAGCAAAAATAAATCATGAAGCTGCTTGTTTTCTCTTGAAGAAAGATTGCAGGAGTTTACAGACAGACATGAAAGTTGTATTTTGTTAGACAGTAATTATTTGAAGGATCCTGTATTCACTGGACAAAAGACTTGTAGATTTGGTGTAACAAAAATTATTAGACTGGTAATTTGTTAAATTTTTCCTGTCCTGTATCCATTTCTCTCTCTCTCTTTTTTTTTTTTTTTTTTTTTTTTTGTTAAATAATAGCACCATATTTTTGAGGGGGTAAGATAAAGGACATTATCTCCTATTGGGTGCAACCTTGAAAGGCAGTTAATAAGTTGGCCTGCTCTTTCCTAGCCAAAAATTGACCCCGTTATCCAATTAACCAATTAAGTAAATTAACACATCTCTAGGAATTTGCGATTGTCAGCAGAGTGACACAAAAAAATAAAAATGGCTAAGCCTCATTTATTCTACATGTAATATCCTGATAAGATAGTATATCAGTTCCTGCTACTTCTATCTCTAGAACTAACTAATCTCTAAATTAGAATTTTTAGACTTCCTTTTGATTCTGTGAACATCTATGCTTATAATAATTTTTTTTTTACTGCTTAACTTAGCCAGTTTTCATGGTTTGTCAAAAAAAAAAATCTAATTTATTAAGCAACAGATGTTTTGAACAGTCATGTCTTTTTAGTATACTGCTTATGAAGACATATTGACAACTTCATGCATATTCCATTATACTTTTCTAGATACAAATATTTTCTGGTCCTGATATCACATTGGCAAGGATATCTTGGAAATCAGAATTCAGCTTTAAAATACATTCAAGATTATTTACTTAAACAATTGTTTCTTCAAATATTTTTCTTAAATGAATTGAAGAGAAATAAATCATTCCACCTCCTTGCCTCTCCCCCCACAAAAATATGAATTGTGAAAACTTTTTACCAACTATACACAGTTGCCTAATAACTAGAAACAAGTAGAAAGATGGACAACTTTAACATGAGAAAACCTTCTTTCTATAGGATTTGCAACTAAATATATGTGAATGTAGACAACAAACCCACCAGCGAAACTCAGACCTCCACTTTGGATTTCCTTTTACTCATCTCTAAGGGAGTTAATATTAGTCATGCAAATGTTTTTAAAATTCTGAAATAAATATTTGAATAGTTTCAGTGATAAAGAGGAAATATTTTTAAAGCCAACATTAAACTCAGGCGTTTATAATAGATATTTAATAGAGAAATAATGCTTAAAGATATTAACATGCATTTCTAGACTTATTTCTAGGTATAGAAATATCCTATATTTCTAGTAGATATATATTTGAGCAACAAACAAAAATTTTTAAGTAATATAAAATAGGATTTAGCAAAATTAATGAGAGTGCAAATGAGAATACAAACTAAAATTGGAAAATGGTCTTCCAAAGCACACAAAAGACATCTGGCAATTAAAAATAATGAGGAACAACATGTTTATCAGATTGGTTTTTGCAAAAGATTAGTAAGCTTTGTAGCTTAATTTCTTTACTCAACTCTGAATTAGTAAACACATGGAAGCTTTTATAAATCTGTATTTGGAATTATTTCCCATTAGTTTCAATTCTAATTTTAATCAATTTGCTATATATTTTATTTACTTTTTAAATTTAAAAGTGTTGGCATGCTTTTATAAAGCCAGAAGGCATTTATTTGGTGTTTATTGATAGTTAATGGTATCTGTTTAGAGGTGTTTATTTTTTCCTGTACAGGCCTCCTATAATATCTGTAAGTTTTTTAAAAAGATAACTAAATACACTTTCTGTTAACTTGACTTTAATTGGGGTTTCTTAGACCTTGCCTTGTCCTCTTTTGGTTTCAAACAGTGAAACTACCTGTAGTATCACAAATATAGAGCATATTAGTGGGATAAAATAAATTATTTGATAAAGAATTAAGTAATCAGATTCAAATTCAGTGAATTTTTAAATTTTGTTTTATGTGTACTATAGTTTCATAATTTTTAGTTTCTTTTCAGATTTTCTATCCTCCTTTTATTTAAATTTTTGGTTTGTTCATTTATCTTTTTTTTTTTAACTTTCTCCATATTTTTCTTTAGTATTTTAGCATCTTGAAGAAAGTTGTTTTAAATCTTTGTCTAGTTGATCCACTACCAGGTTGTTGTTTTTTTTTTTTTTTTTTTTTTTTTTTTTGTTTTTTGTTTTTTTTTTTTTTTTTTATTGCATTTTAGGTTTTTGGGGTACATGTGATGAACATGCAAGATTGTTGCATAGGTACACACATGGCAGTGTGCTTTGCTGCCTTCCATCCCCTCACCTGTATCTGTCATTTCTCCCCATGCTGTCTCTTCCCACCTCCTCACCCCCCGCCCCTCCCCCATTTCCCCCCAACAGACCCCAGTGTGTAGTGCTCCCCTCCCTGTGTCCATGTGTTCTCATTGTTCAACACCCGCCTATGAGCGAGAATATACGGTGTTTGATTTTCTGCTCTTGTGTCAGTTTGCTGAGAATGATGGTTTCCAGGTTCATCCATGTCCCTATAAAGGACGTGAACTCATCGTTTTTGATGGCTGCATAATATTCCATGGTGTATATGTACCACATTTTCCCTATCCAGTCTATCATTCTACTACCAGGTTGTTTTTGTGTGTGTGTGTGTGTGGGGACAGTTTCAGGACTTTTTTTTCCCATTGAATTGGCCATTGTTTACCATTTTGCAGTATGCTCTGTGACATTTGTGTTGCAAACTAGTCATCTGAAACTAATAGAGTGGTAATTCTGAAAGTTAGATTCTCCTCCTATTCCAGAGCTTTTTTTTTCAACTATTGTAAACTACCTCTGTGCAAAGGATCAGACTAAAATTTAAACTTAACATAGTCCACAAAAATTGTCCTAATCTCATTAGAGAGATTGACATGCAAATCCAAGAAATACAGAGAAACCCAGACAGATACTATACAAGATGAACATCCCCAAGATACATAGTCATCAGAGTCACCAAAGTCAATGCAAAAGAAAAAGTGAAGGAGAAATAAAGTTTTACTCATAAAAGCAAATGCAGAGGGAATACATTTCAAATAGACACTATCAAACAACTACACAATCAAGTAACAACCAGCTGATAACATGACAGAATCAAAATTCCACACATCAATATTAACCTTGAATGTGAATGAGCTAAATGCCTCACTTAAAAGACACAGCATGGCAAAATGGATACAAAGACAAAACCCAACAACCTGTTGTCTTCAAGAGACCTAAATCACATGTAATAACACCTACAGACCAAACGAAAGGATAGAAAAGATTTACCATGCAAACAGAAAACAAAAAAGAGCAGGGGTCACTATTCTTATATTCACTATTCTTATATGAGATAAAAACAGATTTAAAACCAATAAAAATTAAGAAAGACCAGGCATGGTGGCTCACACCTTTAATCCCAACACATTGGCAGGCTGAGGTTGGAGGATTGCTTGAGCCCAGGAGTTCACTCAGGAGGGTGAGCTGAAAAGATTGCTTGAGGCTGGGAGTTTGAGGCTGCAGTGATCATGCCACTGCACTCCAGCCTATGTAACAGAGTAAGACCCTATTTGAAAAAAATATAAGGACAATGAAGGTCTTTACATAATGATAAAGAGTATAATCCACCAAGCAGCCTTAACTCCTCTAAATATGTGCATATTCAACATTGGAACACGTAGACCAGGCGTCCCCAAACTGCGGCCCCCTGAGGCCGTTTATCCAGCCCCCTGCTGCACTTCAGGAAGGGGCACCTCTTTCATTGGTGGTCAGTGAGAGGAGCACAGTATGTGGTGGCCCTCCAACGGTCTGAGGGACAGTGAACTGGCCCCCTGTGTAAAAAGTTTGGGGACGCCTGACGTGGACTCATAAAGCAAGTTCTTCTTGGCTTACGAAAGACTTAGACAGCTACACAATAATAATAAGAGTCTCCAATATTGCATTTACAGCATTACAAAGATTATAGAGATAGAACACTAACAAAGGAACTCTGAACTTAAATGCTTCACTTGTCCAGTTGGATCTAATGGACATCTACAAAAGACTCCACTCAACATACACAGTATACACATTCCTCTCATATGCACACAGGATATATTTTAAGATGAGCTCATATGCTTGATCATAAAGCAAGCCTCAATAAATTCAAAAAAATCAAAATTATACCAGCACACTCTTGGCCCACTGTGCAATATAAATAGAAATCAATGTAAATATAAAGAAAATCTCTCACAACTACACAATACATGAAAATTAAACAAATAGCTCCTGGAAAACTTCCAGCCAACATCAAAATTGAGGCAGAAATCAAAACATTCTTTTAAATTAATAAAAATAGAAACACAATTTACTGGGATGCAGGTGAAGCAGTGTTAAGACAAAAGTTTATAGTCCTAAATGGCCTTATCAAAAAGTTAGGAAGATCTCAAATTGAACATCTAACTCGATAACCAAATTAATTAGACAAAATAAATACAAACCAACTCCAAAGCTACCAGAAGAAAAGAAATAACTAAAATTAGAGAAGAGCTAAATAAAATTAATATGCCAAAATCCATACGAAAGATCAATGAAATTCAAAGTTGATTTCTCAAAAATAGATTGATAGATCACTAGCTACATTAACAAAGAAAAGAAGATTCATATAAGTGCAATCAGAAACAACAAAGGTAATACTGCAACTGATCCCACAGAAATACAAATGTTTCTCAGAGACTACTCTGAAAAATTTATGCACAAAAATTAGACAACCTAGAGGAGATGAGTAAATTCCTGGAAGTACAACATCTCACCAGATTGAATCTGGAAGAAACTGAAACCCTGAATAAACCAATATAAACTTCAGAAATTGATTCAGGAATAAAAAACATACCAACCAAAAAAAGTCATGGACCAGATGGATGCACAGCTGAATTCTACCAGCCATATAACATATAAAGATGAATCGATACAAGTCCTACTGAAACTATTCCAAAAAACCAAGGATTTAGGGTTTCTGCCTAACTCATTCTATGAACCAAGCATCAGCCTGATACCAAAACCTGGCAGAAACATAATGATTAAAGAAAACCAGGTCAATATTCATGGTGAACATAGACGCAGAAATCCTCAACAAAATGTTAGCAAACCAAATCCAGTAACACAGCAAAAAGCTAATACATCATGCTCAAGGAGACTTTATTTCTGGGATACTAGGGTGATTTATATGCATTTCTTGTTATGCAAATCAAGAAATGGGATGTACTACATAAACAGAATTAAAAGCAAAAACCATGTTAATAATCTCAATAGATATAGAAAAAGTTTTCAATAAAATCTAAAATCCTGTCATAAAAACCTCAAGAAACTAGGCATCATAGGGACATATCTCAAAGTAAAAAGAGACTTCTATCATAAACCCACAGCCAACATCATACTGAATTGGCACAAGAATGAATAATCCCCCTTGAGAACTGGAATAAGACAAGGATGCCTACTCTCACCACTCTTATACAGCATTATAATAGAAGTCCTAACCAGAGCAGCCAAAAGAAAGACATAAAAGACATCCAAATAGGAAAAGATGTCAAAGTATCTCCATTCACTGACAATATGGTTTTGTACTTAGAAAATCATAGACTTTGGCAAAAGGCTGCTACAATTGATACATGACTTTAATAAAGTTTCAGTATTAATGTGTACAAAAATCAGTAGCATCTTCTTTTTTGGGGGGTGGGGGGAGAGGGAGGGCCGCAAAGAGAAAGAGAGAGGGAGAGAGAGAACAGGAGTCTTGCTCTATTGCCCAGGCTGGAATGCAATCTAAAATTAGGTATTAAAAACCTCTTTTATGCCGATAATTGTACTTGACAGCTGAGACAGGTAGGAATAAGGGGAAATAACAAACAGCCAACCAATATTTCATTTAAATCTGGAAATACTATGCAAATACTGAAGAGTGATTTACTTCCATTTATGTGGTCACTTTCAAAATAGGTGTAATGTGATACTGAAAAAAAAATGTATGTTCTGTGGACCCGGGGTGAAGAATTCTATAAATATTCACTGAGTTTACTTGTTCCAGGTCTAAGTTCAAATCATAAATGTCCCTGTTAATTTTCTATCTCATTGATCCATTGACTATTAACAATGGGGTGTCAAAATCTCTTGCTATTATTGTGCAGGAGTCCAAGACTCTTTATAAGTCATTAAGAACTTGTCTTATGTATCTGGGTGCTCCTATATTGAGTGCATATATATATTTATGATCATTGACTCCTGTTACATTGATCCTTTTACCATTACGTAATGTCCTTCTTTGTTTCTTTTAGTCTTTGTTACTGTTAAAGTCTATTTTGTCAGAGATGAAACTTACAACTACTGGGTTTTTTTGGTTGTTGTTTTTTTGTTTTTGTTTTTGTTTTGCTCTCCATTTAATTGTTGAGTCTTCCTCCAACCTTCTGTTTTGAGTCTTTGTGTGTCCTTGCTTATAATATGGATCTGGATACATCGTGCCAATGGGTTTTGACTTTTTATTCAATTTGTGTGTCTGTGTCTTTGACTAGGGCATTTAATTCATTTAAATTTAGGATTAGTATTGATATTTGTGAGTTTAATATTGTCATCTAATGCTGGTTGGCTATTTTACACATTAGTTGATATAGATTCTTCATTATGAAGATACTCTACCTTTTGGTAAGTTTTTGGGATGAGTGATACTGGTTGTTCCTTTCTGTGTAGTGCTTCTTTCAGAAGCTCTTGTAAAGCAGGCCTGGTGGTGATGAAATCTCTGAGTGCTTGCTTGTTCATGAAAAATTTTATTTTTCCTTCATTTATGAAGCTTAGTTTGGCTGGATATGAGATTCTGGGTTGAAAATTCATTGCTTTGAGGATATTGAATATTGACCCTTACTCTCTCCTAGTTTGTAGGGTTTCTGCTGAGAGATCTGCTGTGAGTCTGATAGGCTTTCCTTTATGGGTAACCTGACCTTTCTCTCTAGCTGCCCTTAGAATTTTATCCTTTATTTCAGCCCTGGTGAATCTAACATTTATGTGTTGTGGGGTTGCTCTTCTTGAGGAATATCTTTGTGGTGTTCTCTGTATTACCTGGAGTTGAGTATTGTCCTGTCTTACTAGGTTAGGAAAGTTTTCCTGAATAATGTCCTGAAAAATATTTTCCAGCTTGGATTCATTCTCTTCATGACATTCAGGTACACCTATCAAATGTAAATTAGGTCTTTTCACATAGACCCATATTTCCTTGAGAATTTGTTCATTCCTTTTTACTTTTTCTTCTCTAATCTTGTCTTCTCATTTCATTTCATTAAGTTGGTCTTCAACCTCTGATATCCTTTCTTCTGCTTGATCAATTCGAGTGTTAAAACCTGTGCATACTTCATGGCGTTCTCCTATTTTATTATTCAGTTCCATTAATTCACCTGTATTCCTCTCTAAATTGTCTATTCTTGTTAGGATTTCATCAAACCTTTTTTCAAGGTTCTTAGTTTCTTTAGATTGGGCTAGAACATGTCCTTTTAACTCACAGAAGTTTCTTATTATCCACCTTCTGAAGCCTAATTCTGTTACTGGAACACACTCATTCTCCATCAGTCCTCGTTCCCCTGTTGATGAGGAACTGTAATCCCCTGTAGAGTGAGAGACATTCTGATTTTGAGTATTCTCAGCCTTTTTACGCTGTTTTTTTTTTTTCCATCATTGTAAATTTATCCACCTGTCATCTTTGTAATTACCAACATTCAAATTAGGTCTCTGAGTGGACGTCCAACTTGTTGATTCCCAGCGCCAAAATCTGAGCAACCCACTGCTCTGGCCAAAACAGCTGTGTTAAATTTGTGGTGCTTTTCTGCCCGGGAATCTCCCATCTGGCTCCTTCTTGAGTCCCTTTTTCAATCACAGAATAGGCGACTGCCTTCCTGGAGCTCCAAACGTCGACTAAAAGGGGACCCAGTCCCATTTACTCTGCACCAAGAACTGCCACACCGGGGTGCCCGCAAAACCACTGCACCAGCCACAAGAGTCTCCCTGGTGACCCGTGGGGCTCCTCCACTGGGAATCTCCTGATCCATGAGCAATAAAAATTTGTCTGAAAGTGTAGCATCCTCTCATTCTCTGCCCTTTCACTGGGAGCTACAATCCTGAGCTGCTAGTAATTAGCCATCTTGGATATCTCTCTTCTGGTAGCATTTTCATATGCCAACAATATCCAAGTTGAGAGTGAAATCAGCAGCACAATTCCATTTACAACAGCCACAAACAAAATGAAATACCTTGGAATACAGCTAACAAAAAAGGTGAAAGATCTCTATAAGGAGGCCTACAAAACATGTCTGAAAGAAATCAGAGATAAAAACAAGTAATGAAAAAACAGTCCATGCTCATGATTGAAATAATCAATATTATTAAAATGGCCATACTGCCTAATGTAATTTATGGATTCAATGATATTTCTATCAAACTACTGATTTTGTTTTTACAGAATTAGAGACAAACTATTCTAAAATTCATAAGGATGGAAAAAAGAGCTCAAATAGCCAAAGCAATTCTAAGCAAAAAGAGCAAAGCCAGAGTTATCACACTACCCAACTTTAGGCTATGCTATAAGGCCACAGCAACTAAAACAGTATGATAGTGGTGCAAAACCAAACACATAAAACAATGGAATAGAAGAGAAAACTAAGAAATGATGCCTTATGCTTATAGCCATCTAAACTTCAACAATGCTGGCAAAAACAAGCAAGGAGGAAAGGGCTCCCAATTCAACAAATGGTGCTGGGATAACTGGCTAACCATATGCTGAAGACTGAAGCTAAACCTCTACATTTCACCATATATAAAAATTAACTCAAGGGGGATTAAGGATTTAAATGTAAGACCTCAAACTATAAAAATCCTAGAAGATAACCAAAGAAATACTCTTTTGACATTGAACTTAGCAAATAATTTTTGGCTCATCTTCAAAAGCAATTAGAACAAAAACAAAAATCGACAAGGGGAACTTAATTAAATTTAAAACTTCTGCACATTAAGAGAAACTATCAACAGGACAAACAGACAATGTAGACAACGGGAGAATCTATTCACAAGCTATGCATCAAATATAGTTCTAATATCCAGAATCTCTAGGAAATTTAAAAAGTTCAAGAAAAATAAAAAAACTCCATTAAAAATGGGCAAAGGACATGAATAGACACTTCTCAAAAGAGGCCATACAAGTGGCCAATGAACATATAAAATATCCTCAGCATCACTAATGATCAGATAAATGCCAATGAAAACCACAATGAGATACCATCTCATCCCAGTCAGAATGGGTATTCTTCAAAAGTCAGAAATCATAAGATGCTGGCAGGTCTATGCAGAAAAGGGAACACTTAAACACTGTTGGTGGGAATGTAAACTAGGTTAGTCACTATGGAAAGCAGTCAGGAGATTTTCCAAAGAATGTGACTGAGCTATAATTCAACCCATGGATCCTATTGCTGGATATATACCTGAAGGAAAATAAATTATTCTACCAAAAAATGCATGCACTTGTATGTTCATCACTGTGCTATTCACAATAGCAATTACATGAAAACAACTAAGGTGCCCATTTTTGGTAGACTAGCTAATGAAAATGTGGCGTGTGTGTGTGTATGTTTTATATATATATACACTCACATATATATATATACACACCATGAAATATTATGTATCCATAAAAAGAATGAAATCATATCCTTTGCAGCAACATGTGTATAGTTGAATGACATGATTCTAAGCGAATTAATGTAAAAACAGAAAACAAAATACCGTGTGTTCTGACCTATAAGTGAGAGCTAAATATTGAGTACACATGGACAAAAATATGGGGAAAATAGTAAGATCTACTAGCAGGGGAAGGGGAAAAGGGAGTGCAGATTTTTAAATGATCTATTGAGTACTATGCTCATGACCTGGGTGACAGGATTTGTGCCCTAAACCTCAGCATTACTCAATATTACCATGCAGCAAACCTGAACATGCACTCCCCTATCTAAAATAAAAGTTGAAATTATGGAAAAAGAAATACAACACTTTACAGTAAAATTCTGAGTTTCACATGTCAAAAAAAGAAAATTAATGGAAAGACGGGTACAGGCAGTTTTAAAGGAGCACTGTTTTGCTGTGTTAGTAAAGTTCATGTGCTATAAATTTAAATTATAGTTTTTTTTAGAAGATTAAATGGAATTACTTTGGTAATCACAAAGAAAATTATTGCAAAACAAACACCAAAAGCAGTAAGAAGAAAATGTAAATATTTCACTAGTTTTAAAAAATGAACTAATCTTAAGACTGTAATGCAACAAATAGGGAACAAAATTATCTGTAAAAGATATAGAAAGGAAATATCAAAATAACAGAAATCTCTTTTTATCAGTAATTATAAATGAGTAAAGTTCCCCGATCAAAAGACTGAGATTGGCAGAATAAATGAAAAAAAGTTAATCCAACTATAAGCTGTCTGCAAGAAACTTGCTTTAAACCCAAGGAAACAGGTTGAAATAAAAAGTGTGGAGAAGTATACTCCTTGCAAACAGTAACCAAAGGAGATAAGGAAAAATTCTATTGACGCTAGAAAAATAAATTTTATATCAGAGCTCACCACAGTGGCTTAAAGTACTCTGGGTCCTAAATAAATAGAAAGGTTGTCTAGGCCACAAAGACTGTAATTCCTGGACAAGTCCTGGTGCTATGCTGGGCTTGGAGACAGTGGTCTTCTGCAGCACATTACTTAGTGAGACATCAGCTGGAGTAGCCAAGGGAGTGCTTGCTTCACAGCTACCCTAACAATAGACAATGCAGCTCCACAACTGCAGGAGAAACTTCTTCCTGTTTTAGGAGAGGAGAAGGGAGAGTAAATATAACTTTAACTTGCAACTAGGATACCAGCTCAGTCACAAAAGAATAGGGAACAAAATTAGTTCTGTGACTTCTATTCCAGGTTGTAGCTCCCAGATGACAATACTAGACACACCCTGGGCTGAAAGGGAACTCACTACTTTGAAGAGAAGGAACCAATCTTAGCAGGGTTCATCACCTGCTTATTAAAGAGCCCTTGGGTCCTGAACAAACAGTAGCAGTATCCAGGCAATATTTGCAATGGGCATTGGGAGAGACTCCAAGCTATGCTGGCTTCAGATATGAGCCCATATATTCCTATCTGTGGTGTCTATGGAGAAAGACTCCTGGTTGAGGAAAGGAGAGGGAAGAGTAAACGGGACTATGTCTTGCAGCTTGGGTACCAGTGTGGCCATAGTGGAGGAAAATAGCATACAGGTTCCTAGGTCCCCAGTTCTAGGTTTTGACTCCTGAATGGTATTTCAGGACCTGCCCTGGGCCAGAGGGAAGCCCTTGCCATGAAGGGAGAGACCCAGGCCTGGCAGCATTTACCACAAGCTGACTGAAGAGCTCTTGAGCCTTGAGTGACTGTTGGTGGTAGCCAGGCTGTACTCATCAAGGGCCTGTAGCCGCAGGAAGAGACTCCTCTGCTTGAGAAAAGGGAAGGAAAGAGTGGGAAATACTTTGTTTTGTGACCTGACTGCCAGCTCAGCTGCAGTAAAATAAAGCACTGGGTAGAGTCCTAAGGTTCCCAACTACAGGTCCTGACTCCCAAATGGCATCTCTGGACCCACCTGAGGCAGGGGGAACTTGTCACCCTTAAGGGAAAATATAAGCCTGGCTGGATTTGCTACCTGCAGATTGTAGAGTCTTTGGGCCTTAAATAAACATAGGTAATAGCCAGGCGGTGGTCACCATGGGCTTTGGGCAACTCTCAGTCCTATGTTGACTTTGGATCTGACCCAGTACCGTTCTAGTGGTGGTGGCCACAGCGGGGCTTGTGTGACCTCTCCCCCAGCTCCAGACAGCTCAGTTAAGAGAGAGACTCTATTTGTTTCAGAGAAAGTAAGGGAAGAGAGCAAAAGAATCTACCTTGAAATCCAGGGAATTCTCCTTCATCTTAACCAAGACCACTAAAGCAACACCTCTATGAGTCTGAAAGAGGCAGTGTTGATGGGCTTGGGGTGCCCCCAAATGCAGATGTGGCAGCAGTGGCAAAAGATACAGCTTACAACATCTAAGTCCCTTGAATACTTGGAACGTCTTCCAAAGAAAGATAGATACAAACAAGCTAAGACTGACAAAATTATAATACATACACAACTTTTCGGTGCCCACACACTAATGAACATTTACAAGCATCAAGAACATCCAGGAAAACATGGTCTCACCAAGTGAACTAAATAAGGCACCACTGACCAATTCAGAGAGAGATATATGACTTTTCAAACACAGAATTCAAAATAACTGGTTTGAGAAAGCATGATGAAATTCAAGGTAACACAGGGAAGGAATTCAGAATACTTTATATGTTTCACAAAAATATTGAAAAAATTAAGGAAGCAAAACTTCTGGAGATGAAAAATGCAATTAACATGCTAAAGAATGCATCCGTTTCTTACCAGCAGAATTGATCATGCAGAAGAAAGAATTAATAAGCTTGAAGACAGTCTATTTGAAAATATACAGTCAGAGGAGACAAAAGAAGAAAGAATTTTTAAAAAGAAGCATGTTTACAAGATCTAGAAAACAGCCTCAAAAGGGAAAATCTAAGTGTTATTGGCATTAAAAAAGGAAGTAGAGAGAGATAAGGTTAGAAAGTGTATTCAAAGAGATAATATCAGAAATTCCCAAACCTAGATATCGACATTCAAGGGCAAGAAAGTTATAGAAAAATGAGCAGATTTAACTCAAAAAATACTATCTCAAGGCAATTAATTATCAAACTCCCAAAGGCCAAAGATAAAGGATTTTTAAAGCACAAGATAAAAGAAACAACATACAATGGAGCTCCAGTATGTCTTGAAGCAGACTTTTCCATGGAAACGTTGCAGCCCAGGAGAGAGAGATATGACATACTTAAAGTGCTGATGGAAAAATAAAATCTTTTCCTAGAATAGTGTATCCTGTGAAAATATCCTTCAGCCCTGAAGGAGAAACAAAGACCTTCACAGACAAATGAAGCTGAGGAATTTCATTAACACCAGGCCTGCTCTATAAGAAATGCTAAAGGAAGTTCTTCAATCTGATTAAAAAAAAAAAAAAGACATTAATGAGCAATCATAAGTCATCTGAAAGTACAAAACTCACTGATAATAGACACAGAAAAACACTGAATATTATAACATTGTAAGTGTATTGTGTAAACTACTCTTTAATAGAAAGGCTAAATGAAGAATCAATGAAAAATCATAACTAAGATCACTTTTCAACATATAGATAGTACAATAAGACATAAAGATAAAAATATAAAAAGCAGAGGAATAAAGTGTAGGGTTTTTATTAATTTTCTTTTACCTGTTCATTTACATAATCAGTGTTAAGTTGTTATTGGCTTAAAATAAAGATTTAATAGATTGTATTCACAAGCTTTATGTTAACCTCAAATTAAAATCACACACACACACACACACACACACACACACACAAATGAATACACACACAAAGCCAGCAAGAAATTAAATCATAGAACCAGAGAAACTCACCTTCTGAAAGAAAGACAAGAAGAAAGGAAAAGACCACAAAACAACCAAAATACAAATAACAACAAAGCAGGTGTAAGCCCTTACTTATCAATAATAACATTGGATGTAAATGCATGAAACTCTCCAATCAAAAAGCGTAGAGTAGCTGAAGGAGTAAAAAAAATAAGAACCAATGATCTGTTGCCTACAGGAAATACATGTCACCTATAAAAATACATACAGACTGAAAGCAAAGGGATGGAAAAAAGATATTCCATGAAAATAGAAACCAAAACAGGGCAGGAATGGCTATTCTTATATCAGATAAAATAGATTTCAAGTCAAAAACTGTAAGAAGAGACAAAGATGATTATTATATAATGTTAAGATATCAGTTCAACTTGTGGATATAAGAGTTGTAAATATATGTGCATTCAGTGCTAGAGAAACAAGATATATTTCACAAATATTATTAGAGCTAAAGTGAGAGATAGGCCCCAATGCAATTATAGCTAGAGATTTCAACACCTTACTTTCCCCCATTCGTCATTATATAATAAAAATCCAACCTACAATGAGATATTATCTCACCCCAGTTCAAATGGCTTTTATCCAAAATAGGACAATAAAGAATGCTGACAGTGTGTTATCAACAGCAAATAATCATCAAGTCATTATTGGAAAATATTTTTATTACAATTAGTCAATGCCTCTTTATATTTTTTCAAGTGCTTACAATCTTTATAATTAATCAAACACTATTTCAATGAAAGTTTAGTGTCCTGTTAGTCCTGGTAATACAAAAAGACTGTACATGTAGATTGACACTAATGAAATTCTTTGCAATTGTAGTATAATAGAGGGAACAATTACTTGAATGTAGGTACCATCTTGAATTCCCAGATTGGATAAGTACCCTTTGTGAAGTGAGTATATGTCTCTTTCTAAATGTTTCCACATTTTGGGGGGTAAATAATTATAGTCATCTACCTATCTCAAGCAATATTGACAGATAATATGTTACCTACATTAGATTACATTTATATTATTTTTTATTACTATAAGTTCTGGGATACATGTGCAGAACATGCAGGCTTGCTTATTATTATAGCTATACACATGCCAGTGTGGTTTGCTGCACTCATCAACCTGTCATCTACATTAAGTATTTCTAATGTTATCTATCCCCTTGCCTCCCACCCCCCACCCCCCGGCAGCCCCGCGCATATGAAGTTCCCATCCCTGTGTCCATGTGTTCTCATTGTTCAACACCTACTTATGGGTGAGAACATGTGGTGGTTGGTTTTCTGTTCCTGTGTTAGTTTGCTAAGAATGATGGTTTCCAGCTTCACTGTCCTACAAAGGACATGAACTCATCCTTCTTTATGGCTGCATAGTATTCCATGATGTATATTTGCCACTTTTTATTTATCCAGTCTATCATTGATGGGCATTTGGGTTGGTTCCAAGTCTTTGCTATTGTGAATAGTGCTACAGTAAGCATATGTGTGCCCGTGTGTTTATAGTAGAATGATTTATAATCCTTTGGGTATATACTCAGTAATGGGATTGCTGGGTCAAACGGTATTTCTAGTTTTAGATTCTTGAGGAATCGCCACACTGTCTTCCATAATGGTCGAACTAATTTACACTCTCATCAACAGTGTAAAAGTGTTCCTATTTCTCCACACCGTCTCCAGCATCTGTTGTTTCCTGACTTTTTAATGATCACCATTCTAACTGGCATGAGATGGTATCTCATTGTGGTTTTGATTTGCATTTCTCTAATGACCAGTGATAATGAGCTTCTTTTCATGTGTTTGTTGGCTGCATAAATGTCTTCTTTTGAAAAGTATCTGTTCATATCCTTCACCCATGTTTTGTTTGTTGTTGTTGTTTTCCTGTAAATTTGTTTAAGTTTCTTGTAGATTCTGGATATTAGCCCTTTGTCAGATGGATAGATTGCAAAAATTTTCTCCCATTTTGTAGGTTGCCTGTTCACTCTGATGATACTTTTTCTTTTTCGTCTTTGTCTTCTTTGAGATGGAATTTTGCTCTGTTACCAGGCTGGAGTTCAGTGGCCCAGTCTTGGCTCACTGCAACTTCCACCTCCTGGGTTCAAGTGATTCTCCTGCCTCAGTCTCCTGAGTAGCTGGGACTACAGGCACCTGCTACCATGCTCAGCTAATTTTTGTATTTTTAGTAGAGACAGGGTTTCACCATGTTGGCCAGGATGGTCTTGATCTCTTGATCTTGTGATCCACCGGTCTTGGCCTCCCGAAGTGCTGTGATTACAGGCGTGAGCCACTGTGCCAAGCCAATAGTTTCTTTTGCTGTGCAGAAGCTCTTTAATTATATCCCATTTGTCAATTTTGGTTTTTTGTTGCCATTGCTTTGCCATAAGACTATTTTGATACTCTTTAATGGCTTGTATTATTAAATGTATTACTAACAGCTTTTACATTAAAAAAAGTATTAATAACTTTTACATACAAATTAAACCTTAAAAATACAGGCCACTAAAGAGTATCAAATAGTCTTACTGCAGGTTTGTTGTGAAAGATACCCTGCTAGTAGGAGTCAACAGATCTAGAATTCGACTTTGACACCTCATGTTAAACAGCTCTTTGGCAAATCAGGAAAATAATTTTCAGGTTTTTTTAAATTTTACTTTAAGATCTCTTTAAAAATTTGTATAGTACTAGCCTCCTGGTTTAATTAGCACTTAGTCACCAGATATGATTGTGGATGTGAAACTCTGTGAGACACTATTTCACAGGTTCATTACAATATTTGATTATTGAGTATGTTCTTTGGTCTTATTGTGAGAAGCATACCCTATCTACATTCCCTGTCAGAACTCAAGCCAATTTTGAACAATACTATTAGTAGTTACTCTTGTGTATTAATTCCGCAACAGGCTGGTCTTGATTGGACCATTTTATGGTCTTCATATATACCGTTTGTTCTACAAGACTGTGAGTAAATTGATGACAGAACATTGTCTGATTTATTTCTTTCAAATTTCTAATATTTACATAGTACTTAGCATATGGTATAAATTCAAAAAATGAGGAAAATTTTAGTCAAGGTAATGAACAAAACTGCACTGGATTTTACAGCTGCATTTCTTTTCTTTTTTTTTTTTTTTTTTTTTTTTTTTTTTGAGACGGAGTTTTGCTCTTGTTACCCAGGCTGGAGTGCAATGGCGCGATCTCGGCTCACCGCAACCTCCGCCTCCTGGGTTCAGGCAATTCTCCTGCCTCAGCCTCCTGAGTAGCTGGGATTACAGGCACACGCCACCGTGCCCAGCTGATTTTTTTGTATTTTTAGTAGAGACGGGGTTTCACAGCTGCATTTTCTTAGCCAACTAAAATAATGGGTGTTTCTTTCCAACAGTTGAACTACATGCCAGGAGGTTATGGTTCATTTCTGCATCCATTCACATGGTCATTGAATATTTACCTCTTTAAATTCTAAGGATTAGAGAGCCATTTCTGATTTTCGATCCTCGATAGGATACAGTGAGAGAAGAACAGGATCCACTGCCTAAAGAGGGGGCTTTGGAGATAATTGATATAATTATGACACAGCTAAATATTACATCTTATTTTTATAAAATCCTTCCATGGATAAGGTACACAGAAAACTAACTCTAAATTTAAAAACAATCATAAGGAAATAAGGCAGAAGAAACTAAAATAACACATTGAATATTGAAATATCCAGTTGTTCTAATAAGTTTTAATATTCTGATAACTTACGTTCAGGCAGGGAAATCAAGCACTACCAGTTTCCAGTATTTACAATATTAAAGGGCTAGTTCACTGTCTTTGTGGAGGTATTTATTTTTGAGACTTCCCAATTACCTTGGCTATGTTTCATTTTAAATATCTTCACAGTGAAGATTCTTATCAGTACCTCATCTCAAATAAATAAATACCCACCCTAAAAAGACAAATAGGTTCTTCTGTGTTTGAATGTTTTCCTGGCAGGTTTTGAAAGATTGTCTATACTGATGTTTGTGAAATAAAGGAAATGAGCCATAAGAAATAAATAAATAAAAGTGTCATATAAAAGCCTTGCACAGAGGGGTGAGAAATGCTGATGAAAACATTAAACCACTGGAAATCATTGTTGCTTTGGAAAACTCTAATGATAAGTGAACAAAAGCACCAAATACATGGAACTTCCAAAGCTGCTAATATTTTAGCACACAAAGAATTATGTCCTGAGCTATAATGCAAATTAAATGGAAAGTTTTATAATGCAATCTTGTGGTCAACTAGCCACAACAGCCACTGTGCTAAGATTCTTCCCATTAAAAAATATTTAAGATTTTACTTGAGCACAGTAAAATCATTTGTTGGGATTTGCAATGCGCAGTACCTAAGCCAACTACCTAGCCAGAACAAACATTTACCAAAGTTTCTAATATTATAGTCAACCTTGTCTCCTAATATACTACAAACAATCTGGAAAGCTGCCCTCCTTTCTTATACCTACTCATTTTTTTCCTTATATTTCTATCTTGATGTACTATGCTTGCTATTAAATAATTTTTGCTCCAAGAAGATACATCTTCTATGTCTTTCATGTCCCTATTCACATCCTTCAGAAAATAGTTCTTTTTGACAGTACTCCACCAAAGGCACATGAAACTTCTTTATTTTCTGATGCAGGACTGTCACTGGGAGCTTACTTTGGGAGTGCAACATAGCTCAGAAATGGGGGACTTAAAATCCCCAGGTGCAACCCTTGACCCATTGTGAAAAGGAGTCAATGAATAAACATTCCCACCTCCTATTATTCAGACAGATAATTCTGGGAAACATTTGTACACTTTTCAAAAGTTGCTGAGACTTCTCCCTGGATCTTTGGCTGACTGCTAGACTGTACTTGAGCAAGGCAAAATTCAGAGAAGGCTTTGACATAACGTCTGTGGACAGACCAGAAAGCTAATCACATGTCTGAAAGGCCATACTTAGCCAGAGTGGAGAGACCCAGGATCTCAGTTAAGATACCACATAAACTGTGTTTTAAGGATATTGCCCTAAAAGTAAGGGATAAGATGTAATAGTAAAGGAAGGTCTAAAGAAACCTACTCTAACAAACCTAAAATCAAGCTCTGACAAGATTAATGTAACCTCTAATGATCTGACAGTTTCCTAAAATAAAAATTCACATATTTTAGAGACAGACCACATAACTTAGATGTTCATATCATGCACTATGTCCAGAATTAACTTTAAAAACTGCCAGAGAAGTGAAACTATAGACTGAAGGAAACAATTCAGAGCTGCCTGGAAACGACAGATGATAGCAAAAATGGGGGAACAGTCTGTGAATAGAGCAGTCAGAACAGAAAAAAACATGTATCTTTTGAGTTTGCAGTCTTGTACGGGCAAGTCGGCAGTGAGCGTTCCTCTTCCTTAAATTGCAATAGTGACATCAAATATCTCTGGTCACAGATCACTATATCAGAAATTATAATAATAATTTAAAAAACTGAAATATTGTGAGAATTATTTATCAGAACATGACACCAAGACACAAAGTGAGCACATGCTGGTGGAAACATGGTGCCAGCAGACCTGCCGAACACCGGGTGGCCACAAAACCTCAATTTCTTAAACATAAATCTGCAAAGTGCAACAAAGTGAAGCACAAAAAATGGGGTATGCCTTTAAAAAAATGCTGAGAAGAGTTTTTGATAAGGCCCTAAGTGGAAAACTGGAAAAAACTGTGTCTTTAATTTTGCTCTATTTTGGTTAATTCATACCTGCATTCTAAAAGCCAAAGCATTCATTGCCTGCACCTTATCTGTATTGTTGAAAAGTGCACAGATCTTCTCAAAATATTTCATACATGTTGCCTGAAGAGAATTTCTTTAACTGTAGTAAAATGATACATCTCTGAAAGATTTAGGTGTATCATTTACTGAAACGGATATTTGAAAAGTTAAAGACAAACTATCTTTTCCCTCATATCTTCCCAATACACAAGTTTTCAGTTAATCCCTGGTAGAGTTAGAGACATACAATATCAGTGTGTGGGCCCTTAATGTCCTTTATAATTTTTATTTATATAAATAAGACACTTTGTTGTTGTTCTACATGTTCATACGCACTTCGTTTATTCCAAATGGACTTGTTACTTCACACTGAAGCTGTCAGGCTCAGGAATTCCATCTATTTTCATAACACACAACCATCTTCCCTATGAATGAGTGTGTCCTAGGATTGGTTTCCCTGCTAGCCATTCATTCTCAGTCAAAAACACTTGGCCTGAGATCTGATACTATTTTTAATAAAGAGAAAAATAAACATTGAGTCTCATTGCTTTTTATATATTAGATATAGTGTTGACAGGCTTGTAGTTAAAGTGCCTTTACAAGTGACAAAACTTGGAAAAGGTACCTCAGAAGACACAGTTCCGCTATCTGATCTTAGGCAGCACTCCTAGGAAAATGTCATTGGATTGCAAGTAAGGCATCTTGATGTTCTTTTCTTGAATTATGTTTCTGTGTATCCTTGCATGATTCTCATCTCTTCAATGCAGTATTATCTACATAATTTACAGGCCCAGGGCAAAATAAAACTTAAGACTCATTTTCAAAAGCTTTCTGTTAGCAATGGCAGAGAGGGTTGAATCAAGCACAGACTTTTCTAGGGCTCTGTGCAACTGCATGGGTCGTGTGTTGATGAAACTGACACTGTCGCATATTGACATGTTGCTCTTTTTTTTTTTTTTTAAATAGATATAAGGTCTCTTTCTTTAGACCAGGCTGGATTGCAGTGGTGTGGTCATAGCTCATTGCAGCCTTGAACTCCTGGGTTCAAGCAATCATCCCCCCTCAGCCTGCTGACTAGCTAGGACTATAAGCACATGCTACGACACCTGGATAATTTATTTATTTATTTATTTTTCTAGAGATAGGGGTTTTGTTATGTTGCCCAGGCTAGTCTTGAACTCCTGGCCTCAAGCAATTTTCCTTCATAAGCCTCCCAAAGTACTGGGATTGCAGGTTTAAGCCACTGCTCCTGGACCATGTAAGGTCTTTGCAAAATCAGGATGATCTTATATACCCAGCCTATGCTATAGAATTTTTTTTATTCAAATACTTTCCATGAAGGTAAACTATAGAATTCTTTTGAGGCTCAAACTGTATGTCTATATGTGTTTAAATTATGAGAAACAATAACTACCATAACCAGTTGCCGAGGTTCACTGTTGAGTTCACTTCAATAATCTAATAGCAAGATTTTTGTTTTGTTTTTTCATGTCAGGTTACTTCCCATATTTTTTCCAGATTTCAGCTTCAAGATAGTTTAAAAATAATCACCATACATTCTGTGAGCCAACTGTATTAGGAAGCATCTAAGAATAAGGGTGTGTGTGTGTGTGTGTGTGTGTGTGTGTGTGTGTATTTAGAACCATAGGTCAAAGCAGAAATGCAAGTTAGAGATACAGATTTTAGAAAGTGAATGAAAAGCTCATGTTATAGAAACTATAAAGTAAGAGCATTAAGGAGGAAATGAATGAGTTTGTGACTGACAGCGTGGTTGATGACAGCTTGTTCCAAAATAATTCAAGGTGGCACACAGCAAATAGGAAGAAGACAGAGAAACAGAGATTGTGTTATAATTACCTTTGATTTTCTGTGATACCTCTTATCATTTGAAACAATGCCACACACAGAAAAGTGATGTTTAAATAAAAGATAGAGGAGCATGGGCAGGGAATCAGATCATGTATAAAGGAAAAGTAGTGACATTTGGCCTTTTTCACTACCTTGATGGCATATATTTTTTCTCTTGTTTAGATATAAGTAAGTAATTTATTAATTGCCTAAGATATAGGAAAATAAAAGAGTCTTTGAGTAACTAAGTTTAAAGTAAAAGAAGAAAAGTGAAAAAAGTCTTATCTAGTCTCACAGATTCTTCCTCTAGAAATAATCAAATATCTGATTATCTTATCCCAAACCTTCAAAATAGCTTACCAAGATTATTTTGTTAAACTTCCTTGCTGTCTTTTCACTGTTTCCTGGGTACTTCAAACTCCCTAGAGTAAACTTTCTAATACACAGTTCTGCTCAAAGCATCCCTAATTTAAAGCTGACTTTATTGGACTATAGATAGGTCCCAGGTTACATTTTAGGCCCTCAACAGTGTGGCTCAGCTTATTGTTTCCTCATATTTCACAATTTTCCCTCAATCACTTCACATTTCAGCTCACTAAACAACTTAGAATGTTGTAAACATTTCACATACCTTCTATTCCCCAAGCTAATGCATATAACCCTTTGCTTAGAATAGGACATCACGCTTGTCCATTCAGCAAGCTGCCTTTTCTTTAAAGCTGACACAATTATTCCTTCCACTCTAGCTGAGTCCTTGGTGAGTTTCAGCAGATAACTAGTTCGTGTGGTTTTCAAGATAGTTATACTAATATAAGCTGTTACTGGTCAGCTTTGCTGTGAAAACAAACCATCCAATACCTTGCTGTTAACAAAATGAGAGATTTATTTCTTGTTTTATTTATTTTGTGAGAACTATGAATTCTGCAACCCTGTAGCAAGCAGCAGCCTGCTGTAGATTAACTTCCCTTGTCTTCTTCCTCTAGATTTCAGATAGTGGTATTTCCATTAAGACATGTAAATCAGCTTAGTGACAGAAATTAAAGTTGGATTACTGTATAATGAAGGTAGTCATTTCTGCAAAGATGATTTTTAAAGCCAACATCTGAAGGACAGAGGGGAGCCATCCTTATGAATATGGAGGAGACAAGGATTCTAGGCAGGTGTAATAACAAATATAAGAGCTCTAAAACAGGAGTCAGTCTAGAGTGCACGGCTGGAGAAAAGGGGAATGAGACCAACAGAAGATGAGGCAGAAATAGCAACCAAGGACTGTATATTTTTTAAGTCACAATGTAGATTTTAGATTGTATGCTAATTGTGATGGAAAACCATTGGGTGGTTTTAAGCTTTTAAGCAGGTGTGATAAAATATGATACATGTTTTAAAAGAACATTGGCTGCTAGGTAGTGAATGTATTGTATGGGTCAAGAGGAAGGAAAACATGGAAAAGCAGAGAGAAAATCTATTAGGAACTTGTAGCAGCAATATAGGCAAGAGATAATTATGGCTTAAACTTAGGTGGTAGCAATGGATCTAGAGCATGTGAGGATGAAGGGCTCCCTTGAAAAGGGCAGAGACATGCCATCTTAGTAACAGAGGGAGGGCAATATATATTGGTTGTGGTAAAATGAGAGACTTCCATACCAATGGCGTCTACTTCCTTAATGCAGTATGTGACAAGGTCAACAGCTGAGTTTTAGTCAGGGGGAGGTTTTCATATTGGAATTTTGAAAAGAGAATCAGGGTATAAAATAATTATTTGAAGGAGTAGAAAAAAAGCTTAGGGAAGTGTAGCAGAATTGCCAGGCAGCATTGAAGACTTATATTTGTCATCAAGAATTTATAGTGAGACAAGACAACTTGGTTTTATGTTTTCTATTCATCAGTGTCCAATTTCCCAGGCAGCAATGGATGGTTAAATTTAATTACAGTTCAAGAGTACTACAACAAAGGAAAGGAAAGATGAGAATGTTATAAGCCTTGGCAAAACAGTGTGTGTAAAACAGTGTCTGTATTACATAGTCTAAAAAACGAAGAGAGGGATTAAGGAGGGTGAACAAGAGTGAGGGTATGATTGGGTCAATTGATTGAGATCGCAAAGAAATTTTTAAAAAGTTGTAAAAATGCTAGACAGGTAAGAATGAAGCCTAGAAGGTGTGGCTGACAAGATAGAGGGTAGGAAGTTGAAGATTTTTTAGGTAGTGAAGTCATAACTGATTCCAAGGTGTTAGGTGTTACCAAAGGACAAGTTGGCAGTAGTAGGTATAAAACACTGTAATTGGTAATGAGGAAGTTTAAGACTGGAGTGACAAAATATTGAAATTTCGAAGTCATGTGTAGTGGTAGGAAAGAAGATAATTCAGAAACTAAAGTCTTCAGTCAATGAAGGGAAATAACTTGAGGATCAGAAAGTGAAAGTGACCATGAAGAGTAACAGGTGGTAATGGACTGAAAGTTTGGAGAAAAGGGTTCGTAAACAGCTTAGAAGTAGGGGAGGGAAAGGAAGAGAACACTTACTCTCTTTTAGACCCTGAGGTATGTGATATTTAAGAAAAATAATTCCTTCTCCAAAGAACTCCATGGAAAATAGTGATATTAAGTGCATGTTTAAAGAAATTCAGGTCTGCTGCTGATTAGAAATCATGAGTTCAAAAGATACAGTAGAATGGTTTGGGAGGAGAGAAATTTGCTGAAAATTGTGTCCAACAAGTCAAAGCATAGGTAATCCTGAAGATAGAGTTGAGATGATGATAATTTTGAAGAATAAATTATTTTGAGGATTTTGTTCCTGAGGTACTTGGGCGTTTGACAGCAAATGAGGTGACCAGGGATTTGTGGAATGAAAGGAGGCAAAACTATCTGTCTATCATTTGTAGCCTGTAGGTTTCTAGAACTAGAAACATTTGATTATTTTGAGATTTTGGATAACTTACACGGTTTATAGCATCCAATTATATGTTTAATTGCTTCCTAATGGGAACCGTAGGATGCCCCTTGTGACGTCTTACAGGTCTTTCTGCAGATTTTTGAAGAACAGTTTCTATTAATTGAGTTTTTTTTTTTTTACTGTATAGTTAATGAACCTAACTTTCATAAATGCCCCAAAAGAATATATTTAGAATGTCCGAATATATGATCTCTATATCATCAACCTGGGTTCTGCTGAATCTTTTATGATGTCTGGACACAGAGATTCATTTCAAAGAGTCAAGCAGCTGAATTTAGTAAAGCAGGTGAGTCCATTAAACATGTTCAGTTGCATTTCAATAACCATCAACTTCTGAAATATATTGATCAAATAAATTTCAGACTTTTTCAATTTGTTTTCTTTGTAGAAATTTTTTAATTATGGAATTTTTAAACTATGAAAATGTGTAGAAAATAATGTATAAGAGATACATATATGGGTTCCTCTCTCAGATTTAACAATTTTTAACATTTTGCCTTCTTTGATTCAAAGTTTTCTTTTAAATAAAATATTGCTTATATAGCTAAATCTTCCCCATTCCTTGTTTATCTCTTCCACCATCATCTGTGATAACTTTCTAAGAGTTTATTTCCAAAACATAGTTGTAAACAATAAAATCTAGACATTTAATAATTTTTAATAATTTAAGTAATTTCATACCATGAAGTATGGTAGGCAATTTTATGTTTCCATCCCAGATTATATATAAGATTTGTTCCTGTTTTTATGTATTCATGTGCATCATTCATCCTTATTACTATGTAATATTCTCTTGCATAGGTAATTAGAATTTGTTTTTCATTCCCATAATTAGGTAGAGTTTGTCTGCTTTCACACTTTTTCTGATTACAGAGAATCATCAGTAGATGTTCTCAACCTCTCTCTTTAAGACCTAACTGTACAATCTAGTCAAATTTATTTGCCAGTGGCCCTTCACAGCAACCTCAAATACTTCAGAGGTGGAGACATTTAGTGTTCTCCAAGGTAAATCTTTTTTTAAAAATTGGATTGTTTCTAATGCCTAGAAAACTTTTCTCTTTGTTAAAGCAAATATTCCTCTACTATAAATTTATATTAGGAAACTTAGCAGTTTTCCTTCAAGATATAATAACTAAGAAAGACTTAAAATTTTATTAAGTAGTAACCCATGGAGAAAAACTACAATGAAATTAATTGTATATAAAAAAAGACTATGATACCAACCTAAATGTCCATGAATGGCAGATTGGATAAACAAAACATGGTACATACACACCATGGAATACTATGCAGCCATTAAAAAAATTAAGTTATGTCCTTTGCATAAATGTGGATGGAGCTTGAGGCCATTATCCTAAGCAAACCAATGCAGAAGCAGAAAACTAAATGCCACATCTTCTCACTTATAAGTGGGAGCTAAATAATGAGAACATATGGATACACAGAGAGGAGCAATACACACTGGGGCCCACAAGAAAGTAGAGGTTTGGAGGAGGGAGAGGATCAGAAAAAACAACTAATAGATACTAGGCTTAAAACCTGTGTGATGAAATAATCTGTACAAAACAACAACAACAACAACAACAACAACAACAACAACAACAAAAACAAAAACACTAATGACAGGCTGTAATCCCAGCACTGTGGGAGGCTAAGATGGGCATATTGCCTGAGCTCAGGAGTTCGTGACCAGTCTGGGCAACACAGTCAAACCCCATCTCTACTAAACTACAAAAAATTAGTCGGGCATGGCGGCATGTGCCTGTAGTCCCAGCTACTCAGGAGGATGAGTCAGGAGAATGGCTTGAACCCTAGAGGTGGAGGTTACAGTGAGCTGAGATGGCGCCACTGCACTCCAGCCTGGGTGACAGAGCGAGACTCCATCTCAAAAAAAAAAAAAAAAAAAAGCACTCATGACAGAAGTTTACCTATATAGCAAATCTGCACATGCAGCCCTAAACTTAAAATAAAACTTAAAAAAAATTAAAGAAATAAAGATTTGTGGTTCAACTAAGGACACCCTAGACCAAATTAGTATGGGAAAAACGATTTTTGATGTCCAAATTTGACTACAGATTCCCATATATTATAGTTACAAGTAATGTAACTATAATAGACACATTTAAAGGAATATAAATTGACTATTTACAGATAAACAAAAACTAGCAAGCAGAGGAAGAGAATATCCAAAATCAATAGCGACAACATCAATACAAATTAAAACTAAAATAAGATGTTATTTTACCACTATTAGACTAGTAAAAATTAGAATGCTGGATAATATCAGTATTGCTAGAAGGAGAGCATCCTTCATCCACTATTGACGAGATTAGAGAATGGGGCAGGCGTTCTGGTAATTAATACTGTACCACGTAGGCAAATTAGGAATGGGAATAACTTTTGACAAAATGATTTTTTTTTGCATACATATCCTGTACAGTTAATTTAAAATGTCTACCTAAGGGATATCCACATAGCTGGTAAAGTATTATTTCTGGTTATGTTTGTGATGGTGTTTCTGGAAGAGACTGGCATTTGAATAAGTGCACTGCGTAAGGAAGATCTACCTCACCCAAAGTAGATCGGGAACCATTTAATTGGCTGAAGTCCTGGCTAGAACAAAGGAAGCAGAGGAAAAATGAATTTGCTCTCATTCTCTTTCTTGAAGCTGGAACACTTTTTCTCCTTCCTTTGAGCATCAGAACTTCCGGTTCCCCAGACCTTGGACTTAGGGACTTGCACCAGCAACCTCCTGAGTTCTCATGCCTTATGCCTCAGACTGAGAATTATATAATCAGCTTCAGTGATTCTACGGTTTTCAGCCTTAGACTAAGCCAGGTTACTTTCCTGGTTCTCTAGCTTGCAAAGCGTATTGTGAAATTTCTTAGCCTCCATAATTGTGTGAGGCAATTTCCCTAGTAAGTCCTTTCTCATATATATATTTTTTTCTCCGTAGCTACAGATATATCCTATTGGTTCTCTCTCTAAAGAACCCTGACCAACACACATCCAAATAAATTCTCACATAGTTCCAAAAAGTGACAGAAAAATGTTTTTCATGGTTATTTATAGTGATGGTATGAGGAGCGGAAGGGTGGATGTTTGAGGCAATTCTGTTGCCCATCATTCAGGGACCAGATAGATATAATTAAATGGATGAATCATGGTAAAAACCAGTGATGGAAAGGTGCTACAAACTGAATAATGTAATTGACTCAACCCTTGGCAGTTACAGTTTCCAAAAAAGAAATCAAACCCCTATTCTCTACATCCCTTTGAAATCACAAGAATTAGTTTCATCTTTCATATAATTATTCTTTTTTTTTTTTTTTTTTTTTTTTGAGACGGAGTTTCGCTCTTGTTACCCAGGCTGGAGTGCAATGGTGCGATCTCGGCTCACCGCAACCTCCGCCTCCTGGGTTCAGGCAATTCTCCTGCCTCAGCCTCCCGAGTAGCTGGGATCACAGGCACACGCCACCCATGCCCAGCTAATTTTTTGTATCTTTAGTAGAGACGGGGTTTCACCATGTTGACCAGGATGGTCTCGATCTCTTGACCTTGTGATCCACCCGCCTCGGCCTCCCAAAGTGCTGGGATTACAGGCTAGAGCCACCGTGCCCGGCCCTCGTATAATTATTCTATAAGTATTTGCTCTTCTCTTCTTCCGATTACACAATTATAATTGTTTCAACTCCTGTGACATGGTTCCTAGACTATTTACTATTCTGTGAGGTCCTTTTTGACATCCGAAACTGTATGCCATCTTATGGATGGTCAAATGTGGTCTGACCTTCAGGAACCATCTTATCCAGACACTTTACATCCGATTAGGCAAGAGTTCTTGCTCTTTTGGGGTCATATGCCACAATTTATTCAACCCTTCTATGATTTCTTTCATTATTACTTATTTTCTCTATTTTATATTCAATGCAAATTACTTACTTCTACGTGTTTTTCCATACTTTTCATTTTCTATTCTTATGCTAGATATTGTGCCAGGTTCTGGAGCTTTAGAAATGATCAAGGTGCAATCTTTGTCCTGAATGTATTACATAAGGTGTTTCTTCATGCAAGAATTAGATGTATTTGGCCTTAATTGCCTAATCTGATTTCTTAGGTTTACTAAGGAATTACAGCAGTATCATTTCTCACCGCTACTGTTATTTTTAGTCAGCCATTATTCTTTATGAAATCAATAGTCCTCTCTGAAGGGACATTCTTCTTGGTATGAAAACAAATGCATCTCTAATCCTTTTGAAAATGTTAAGATTTGTCTCTAGAAAGTTATCTGCTGATAGCATTTGAATATGATAGAGAGGTTTTCTAACCCAGAAACTATTGGATTTTCAATTCACAGTATTTTATTTGTTAAGGAAAACAATTCCATAAAGATTTAGAAGGAAAGAAGATAATCTATAATTTTGTGAATTGCTTAATTCAGGCCCTGAGTCTTTGATACTGGGACAAGAAACTGCTTTAGATGTAGTTCACAGATAGCATTAAAAAATATGATGAGGAAGATAATTCTTTTTTAATATGATCAACCATAGTTTGTACATATTTTCCTCCCAAAGCCAATTTTGTGTATATAAATAGGCATGCATTAAAAAGCTTGTATAGACATGAATAGACACATTGAGACTGCCTTTATTTCCTATCCAACTATCCTGAACTTATCTATAGTGAAACTTTACCTTCATCACTCTCTTCTAGAAGAAGGATGTGCCTCTCTTTATATTGTTTATCATGTAAAACATGATGTTTTTAAGTATATATACATTCTGATATGGTTAAACCTAGCTAATTAATATGTGCATTACCTCACATGATTATCTTTTTTTTCCAATATTTATTTTAAGTTCAGTGGGTACATGTGTACGTTTGTTACCTGAGTAAATTGCATGTTGCTGGTGTTTTGTATACAGTTGTTTCATCAGCCAGGTAATGAGCATAGCACTTGATAGGCAGTTTTTCAATCCTCACTCTCCTCCATAATCCACCTTCAAGTAGTCCTTGGTATCTATTGTTCCCTTCTTTGTGTCCATGTGTACTCAATGTTTAGTTCCCACTTATAAGAGACAACATGTGGTATTTGGTTTTCTGTTCTCCTGTTAATTTGCTTAGGATAATGGCCTCTTGCTTCATCTATGTTGCTGTTAAAAACATAATCATGTTCTTTTTTATGGCTGCATACCATTCCATGGGATATATATGGCATATTTTCTTTATCCAGTCTACTACTTATGAGCATCTAGGTTCATTCCATGTCTTTGTTATTCTGAATAGTGCTGCAATAAACATATACATACATGTGTATTTATGGTAGAGTAATTTATGTTCCTTTGGGTATATATTCAGTAATGGAATTGCTGGGTCAAATAGTAGTTTGTTGTAAATTCTTTGAGAAAACCTCAGACTGCTTTCCACATTGGCTGAACTAATTTACATTCTTACCAACAGAGTATAAGCATTCCCTTTTCTCAGCCACCTTGCTAGTGTCTATTATTTTTTGACTTTTAAATAATAGCCACTGTGACTAGTATCAGATGATATCTCATTATGATATTGATTTACATTTCTCTAATGGTCGGTGATGTTGAGCATTTTTTCTTATGCTGCTTGACCATATGCTGCTTTTGAGAAGTGCCTGTTCATGTCCTTTGCCCATTTTTTAATGGAGTTGTTTTTTGCAGGTTAATTTGTTTAAAACTTTCTTACAGATCCTGAACTTTAGACCTTTTTTGAATGAATAGTTTGCAAATATGTTTGCTCATTCTGTAGTTTCTATGTTTACTGTGTTGATGGTTTATTTTGCTGTGCAGAAGATCTTTAGATTACTTAGGTACCACTTGTCAATTTTCATTTTTGTCAAAATTGCTTTTGGAGTCTTTGCAATGAAACCTTTGCCAGGATCTATGTCCAGTGTCCAGAATGGTATCATTTTGTGGTAAGAATTTTTAACAACCACTCAACATTTTTCAAGAATACAGTATATTATCATTAACTATAGTCTCCATACTGTACAATAGCTCTCTTGAACTTATTTCTTCTAGCTAACTGCAATTTTGTATCTTTTGATCAACTTCTCCTTATCCCCCTTCTCCCATACCACCCCAAAGTTTGATAACCACTGTTCTATCACTCTCTATTTCTATGAAATCAACTATTTTAAGATCTCACATATGAGTGAGATCATATAGTATTTGTCTTCCTGTGCCTAGCTTATTTCACTTAACATGTCTTCCAGGTTCATCCATGTTTTTGCAAAGAGCAGAATTTTTGCTGTTTTCTGGCCTAACAGTATTCCATTATGTAGATATACCACATTTTCTCTATCCACACATCCATTATGGACACTTAGGATGATTCTGTATCTTGGTTATTGTGAATAGTGCTGCAATAAATATGAGAGGCCAGACATCTCTTCAACATACTGATTTCTTTTATAAAATAAATAAATGTCTGTACGTATACACACACACAGAACTAAAACCATAGCAACTGCCCCCAGTTGCTGGATCATATGGTAGTACTATTTTTAATTTTTTTGAGACACCTCCATACTGTTTTTCATAATGGCTATACTAATTTATATTCCCACAGTGTCCAAAATATATAGGGAGCTCAAACAACTCTGGTACCTACTGGATATTTCTACTTGAACTCCAAAGGTATATCCATGTTAGAATGTTCAAATTATCAATATATGCTTTGTCCTTTTTGAAAATTAATTTTTCAGCATAATTTTTGTATGAATTATTGGTATCACCTACTACTTCAAACCTGAAACCTGGAAATTATTCTTTACTATTTAACCTTTTCTCCCTCAACCCCCTTATACAAACATTTCTTCACACTTGTCAATGTCATTTTCCCAATTTCTCTTTGATATATTTCTCTCCATTTCTATCACCTCCACCTTAACTCACAATTTCTGATTCTCTAGAAATTTATCTATAACATGCTGTTTAACATATTACAGTTTTGTGTTTAAGTGCCTTTACTGCTGCACCTTGACCTCAAACCGTCATTAGAGATGAGTTTCTCAATATCCCTGGAAAAATAGCTCCCAGATCTTTTTTTCCATTCCAAATATCGCTAAAGTCTTAGCACACTTATTGGTAGAATTACCTCCTTATCAGTAAAATTGAGTTACATAAAGATATATGGCATATAAATACTATATGTGATTACCAGATTTAAAAAATTATGTTCAGACATGCCAAATTACAGTTCTTATTATGTCTGCATTAATATTTCGATAATATATTTATATTCAGCTTGTGTCTTTTGGGGGTACAATGAAAGAATGTTTTAGTACATTAATTGCTTTCTACCTCAGCAGCTGATCTCCCTAATCTTATCTAAGGGTACGTTTTGAGATCACTTCCACAGAGGATGTAGCAATAGAGTGGCAAGGACAGTTGCAGCCCTTTATGGAAGGCAAATCTTCTTTTGGCTTCTGAGAGGCTCATTCTAGAAAACAATGGGCTGTTGCTCTGACATGGATCATCCCATATTATCATTTATTCACAAAAATACTACCCATGGCAGGAAGAAATTGTGTAAAAAGAACTAATTACAATTGTGAGGCCACATTCTTAAGACAATTAGCACATCACGGGGGTGTATATTTTACTCCAAATACCAGCTGGGCTAATGTGAGAAGCTTTGCAATTTGAGGAAATGGCAAAAGGCCTAAGAGTGAGAAACTGTCACTTAAAATTGCTTTTCTTTAGAAGAAAGTGTAAGAGGGGAAAAAAAACCATGAATATAAACAAGTAAAATCTAATGGGATCTCTGGGCAGGTAATTTTAACAGGTGGTATAGGAAAAATGAAAAAATCCTTAGTTTATTTCAACCTACTTATAGCAACACATCTTTATGAGATTCTAACTATAAAAGTAATAATGTTAATTTGGGTAATTATCTGTAGAACACTGATTTTTTTTTTTTACCTTGTCGTTCTCACAGCAAATATGTGGACAATACATAAGTTAATTATTCTTGTATTCAAAGGGAGAAATGGAGTCTCAGAGATTGAGGGCCTTGATGAAAGTCAAACAGCTTGTAAGTGGTAGGACAGCAACTCAGTTTCAGACCTTCTGACTCCAAATTCCATGCCCTCGTTCTTTCTATTGAGTGACAGAATCTAAGCAACAGTTCTGATCTAGGCTTTGAACTCTAAGAGAAAATTCAGTTTCATAAATATTCTTCACTCCAAAGATTAGCAAAGGTCGGCTTACTCAGTGTGTTCTGTTGATCTGTCCTGTCAGCATATTGCCTAAGTGCTTCCAAGTCTAAGGAAGCTTAACCATAAATAACATATTAATGCTTACCCAAGGATGGCTTCTCCAGAACTCTAATGATGCTGATGCAGACAGTTACGGAAGAAGCTCCTGCTTTGTTGCAATGATGTTCTCATTTATTCTTATTAAGATAAATCTACATAATTTATTTTAAATAATTTATGTCTCAATGGCACCCACAGAGGAGAACAGTTTATGTGTGTCTCTAAAAAAAATTCACAGCAACTGTTTTTTTTCTTTCTTTTTAAAGAAGCTGCTTATTTAATCTGTTTCTATTGAATGACATTGAATTTAAGCTTTTAGGTGCTCTTCATTTCATCAGTCTCCAGATCCTGTAAAATTAATTAGTGACAAAATGTTTCTATTTTTTTTTTTTTTAACTAGTGCATTAGCCCTGAGAGGTAAGGCAAGAAGTCCCTAAATCAAAATGGGCTATCTGGATTGCTAAATTTATTATAAACATTTACAACTCACCGACTTTTTGTTCCAATTTCTCTGGCTAAGATTCCTTTCCCCTATTTCAAACGCTACCCTTAGTGGAAAATTCGCCAAAGTTGCTACCTTCCTTTGGAAGCACTCTCATATTCCTCTTGCTGTGAGTCATAATTCTCAGCTCTACACTCCCACACTAAGCATATTCTTTGTATAAGAATATGCTTAAAATATTGTATTGTACAATATTGTACAGTGTTGTATAATACATATTGTATAATATTGTTACTTATGTCTGCCTTTTCCTTTATTACATTCATTGAATTGCGTTTGTACCTAGTAATCAATCCAGCATCACGTAAATGGTTGATTCTCAATAAATGCCAACTTTATGAATAAAACAAAGATATACCTATTGCCTTGAATCTCTACTAGCCTGATTTAGTTTTCTGTTTTTGGAGACGCAACTCTTGAGAGATTAATGGCAATGATAATGAGTACTTTCTTGACTGATAGAGGTGTGGTTTTACATTCATTAACTCCCTTGCCTTCCATTATAGAATATTATGCATTTACAAAGACACAAATAGGAGGCAAAAGTATTTGCCTAATACTGGAAGCATGAATTCACTTCCTGAAACTTCCTTTGTTGCATGAAACTCTCCAGGAAATAAACTACTTACTCTTTCCCCAACCTACCATATCTATTCACAGCTTTATCATTTGTATAAGTCATTCACTCTAGGTGGTGGTTTCTTTCTTCTGCTATCCAGTGATTTTTGTATTTCGAGACTCAGCTCGTATGTCACCCCCTATGCAAATTTCTTCCCAATCCCCTAGAATTAAAGATTTCTATCTTTTTTAACTCTGCCAGAGCGCTCTGGAAGTACCTCTATTAGAAAACTGTTACCTTGTTTTATACTTTGTGATTTGCATACCTGTGTTTTTCCCTAGACTATGAATTTCTCTGGGAGAGCAACCATATTTACTTTCTCTTTCAGTCTACAAAGATATCTCTGCCTTTATCTTCAAATGTAAGGTGTAAACTGTCATAGTTTTTGTATAGTAAATAAGCTGAGAAAACATAAGACCAGAGATATAATTAATACTTAGTAACTACTTAATGAATTAGTGATTTTTATTAAGATAAATTATTGATGAGCTCTATATGGGAAGCACCTTACAAAGTACTGATAGTGAATAAAAAATGACTCAAATAAGGCCAAGTGATATAAAATCACCCAGTAGGGGACCAGTCCAAGGGACATGAGGATGGAAAGGATAATTGGAGCAGGAATCTGAGCTGTGCCTCAGAAGATGAGACTTTCCATGGATGGAGAAGAGTGGGGTTGGGGCAGGAGAGACAAGGCTATTCCAGGATTTGAAAACAGCAGGATATCATAGAATGCTTTTCTGAATTGAGTTAAACTGTATTAAATGTAAATAAAGCTGCACAACTTTAAAGGAAACAATGTATAATGTATTAAAGTAGATTAAAACTAGAGACAACCCTCTGAGAGCCAAAATGTGTTTAGTGCAGTTTGAAATTAACTTCATATGAAAAAATTCACACAAATTGTCAGAGAGGACAGAATAACATTGGACTGGCATGCTTTAACCCTTCTTTCATAAAACAACAAGTAGCTGGGCATAGAATCACTCTTTTGCATTAATTTATGTTATTAATTGAGTGTCATTATTAGAGCTTAAATTGAATACCAGCTTTGGGAACTATGATGCTTGACTTGGCATTTTAAGTCATCTTGCCTGTCAAGAGCAGGATGGAGCTTTCCCTTTGCTCTGCTATCTAAGGTAAGTTGAGATCCTTCAACAGGATGATGAGCATCTCTCTGGCTTCCTAGAGAAGCCTAAGACCATGCCATGGCCAGGACGCATCAGAAAATGTAGGTCAAGCTGTGCTTAGCAAAAGAATGTTTTCAGTCGGCTACCCTAGAAAGACTGGCCTGCTTTCTGTGTCATCTACAGAAGGCCCTGCCCAAGTGCTGTCATGAAAATGGCATTAAAAAGCTCATAAAGATACTGTGGTGAAGTGATCTCTAGCACTTTCACTGAACTTCTGTTACTTGAAGATTTCCAGATAATTAAAAGACAAAGATGCTGTGTGAAAAGAAAAAAAAAGGGGGAGTATGGAGATGGGGTGAGTGAGTGTCTGATAATTGAAACATGAATGTATTAGAAATGACTGGCCTACTGCTTGGCAATGATCACTGAGGAGACTGTAGAGAAGGTTCTGGAGCATGCAGATAGATCTTGCAGAATTTCAGAACATTCGTCATGGAGAATACGTGAGGACAAGGGCAGGGGTCAGAGGAATAACTAAAGTGTGTGGTGGGGCTAAGATTGGGGCATCAGAGGAAGACAGCTACAATGGCTGGGTAGAGGCAACTAGTAGCTGTCCCCTCAGAGAGCCAGTCTCACCTGCTGTGCCCAAGCACACCTGTGATGTGGCAAGATTTGTTTCCAATAAAATATAATACTTACTAAATGACTCATTTTGTAAATGCGTTAGTCCATTCTCACACTGCTAATAAAGACATATCAAAGATGGGGTAACTTATAAAGGAAAAGAGGTTTAATAGGCTCGCATTTCCACATGGCTGGTGAGGCCTTACAATCATGGTGGATGGCAAAGGAGGAGCAAAGTCATGTCTTACATGGCAGCAGGGAAGAGAGAGTGCGTAGGGGAACTCTCATTTTATAAAACCATCAGATCTCATGAGATTTATTCAACACCATGTGAACAGTATGATGGAAATTGCTCCCATGATTCAATTAGCTCCATCTGTCCCTGTCCTTGACATACAATTCAAAGTGAGATTTGGATGGGGACACAGCCAAACTGTATCAGTAAATAAAATAGAAATAGTATTATTCTTAAATTAACATGACACTCAAAAATTTACATTCCAGTGCAGTTTCCAGAATGGAAGTGAGGCTATGGAGTTTTCTGAACTACAGGGAAACAGCTTCTAGTTGCCTCTTCACCTGGCCACTGAACTACAGCTTTTATATATATGAGTGGTTCTCAAAGTGAAACAGCCTGACCAGAGGCATCAGCATCTCCTGGGACCTTTTTAACAACACAAACCAAATGAATCAAAACCTTAGGGGTGGGGCCAACAATCTTTGGTGTAATAAACCCTACAGGTGATCTTGATCACACTAAAAATTTTAAGGACCACTAATCTATAAGTCTGTAATGACTTCCTAATGTGGATGAACTTTTAATATTTACACATTTACCAAGTGTTTTTATGAATTCATTCCTAAAACTGAAACATACAACACTCTTAGTTTTATTTCTGAAAAATTGGCTTGTGTTTCTTAAAACTTGGAATAACAAGAGGAGGGATATAGCAATCATGATTTTCTTGGACAAATACCAACTGTCCCACTGAAAACTAGAAAGACAATTTTCCACTAATATTTCTAATGGCATTAGGGACCTAGGTTTTATAGTCAGCTCCTTAATTAACTCCAGAGACCCAGCAGTTAGATGACCAGTGAAAGATTTAATGAAGAAAAAGTTATGCTTTTTGAATGTCAAATTTCCATTTAAATGTTTTTTTTTTAAACCATCTGCTTAAAAAATCATTTATGGCAAACCTGAGACTTATTTCAATTGTAATAACATTTTTTTCTCTATTCAAGTAAGTGCATAAGAGCAAGTCTGGTCACAAAAACTGAAAAATACTATGGCCAAAAGCAAAATAGAGCTGGCAAACATAACTCTGTTTGTATAAGCAATAATACAAGATAGCAAACACACTTAAAACATCATAAAGGTTTCCTGTGAGTATTCTGTGCTAAATGAAGTCAAAGGCTAAATTAATCAGGTCCCTAAGAGTTCCATATTACTGAGAAAGCTGCAGTGTATCACTGTAGTCAGAAAATGGTTATTTTAAAATTTGACTCTTGAAAAGCTCCTGGCTGTATCCATGTTAATTCCATTACAGTTCATAGATGTTGCACATACAATCAGTGAGAGACATTCAGCCCCCTAATATTTTCTCTAATGAGCTCTGACTCAGCAGATAGAGACTAATAATTACACAGCATAAGATCTCTTAGATTGCTGTCTTAGTTTATGACTCTCTTAAAACTGTGGGTTATATCACTCTTTGTGTTTGAAGTTGAAAGCAGGAATATCTTTGCAGATTGACATTTTAACATGGAGCTAAATTCTTGTGCTACTTACTGTGAAAGGATATGTATAGATAATTCCTGCAAAAGGAAAAAAAACAAACAGGAAGTCAATATTTGAGGTATAAACAAAATTTTAAAAATAATAGACTCCTTTGAAAAACAGAAAAACTTGTTAAAATCAAGTATAGCTAAGGCTATAAAGATACAATTGCCTTTTAGGTATGTAAATTTGATAGAAATCTGGCTTTATTCATGGAGAGTATTCTAGTAACATTGCAGTGAAAACTGCAAATATTTTACACTTTCTATCTAGAAATTCTTTATCAGTAAATTATCTTAAAAATAATTCAAAAATAAAAATTCAAAAAATTAATTCAAAAAGTAAAATATATAGCATTTCTGCTATATATACTTCATGCATCTAGATAATTTTCTATTCGACACTTCTGTTGAAGTATAATTGAGAAAAGCAGAAAAATTGTAAGTATAAACTGCAATTTTCTATAAGCTGAAAACAGGCACATAATTGTAATGAACACCCTCATTTAGACACACAATATTACAGCCACCAGAGAAGCCTCTTTCATCCCTCCTTCCAGTGACTACACTACACAGAATAAAGAACTATCCTGATTTCCAACAAAGATGAGTTATGCCTATTTTCAATTCTGTGTAAAGGAAAGCATTAAGTATGTACTCTTAAATTGGGCTTCTTTTGCTTCACATTTTATTTGTGAGAACCATGTGTGTTGTATGTAATTGAGATTTGTCATTTTCATCACTGTAGTATTCCATCTATACAACAATATAGATGGTTAGTTCAATAAGAAGCACTGCAATAAATATTCATGTACGTTTTAAAAGTTAACGTAAGCATGCATTTATATTGGATACATGCCTGGACATGGAATTCTTGGATTATATGGTGTCAGTTTTTCAAAGTGTACACATTTATACTTCTACTCAGTAGTGGATAAGACTTTCCATTGTTCCTAACTTAACTAAATCTCAGTACTTTTTTCCTTGTATTAATTCATTTTGGTGGTTGTGATTGCCACAGCATTTTAGTTTTAACTTGTATTTCTCTTATAAATAAATGTTGAGCAACTTTTTGTTTGTCTATTTTCTTTTGTGAGGTGCCTTCTCAAGTCTTTGCTCATTTTTTTTTAGCTTCTATTCATTTTATCATTGTTTTGTTTTATATAGTCTAGATGTAAGACTTTTGTCGCATATATATGTATTGTAAATGTTTTCCACATCTTGTGTCTTTCTTTCTCATTCTCTTAGAGCTGTATTTGAATAAATGTATGCTCTTAATCTCAATTTATCCCATTCATTTAATTGTTTCACTACCAAGTTTTGTATGTCCTGTTGATGAAAGCTTACCTTAAGTCATCAAAAAATTCAAAGAATTCTTTTGCTCCTTTCTAAAAGCTTTATTGTTTATGTGTTATATTTAAATTATCTATCTTTTATATTTAGATCTATTATAAGTTAATATTTTATGGGGTATCTAATTTCTCAATACCATTTGCCAAGAAGAATCTCTGCCCCCACTGTGTTGTAGTGTCACCTTTGTCATAGATCAGGTGACCCTATATATAATATATGTTAGTTACATTATAATACATATATAATATATACTATGCAATATTACATTCTATATAACATACAATATATAATATATTTATGTAATTCATATAGATAATTAATTTTTAATGTAAATCTATATATTAAAATATATAATATATTCATATATACAACATAATATATAAATGCATTAAAATATGTTAAAATTGCCTTATAAATCTTTATTTATGAGTCCATATAAATTTTAAAATCAGCTTTTAATCACCCTCCTCCACAACTAAAATTTAATTTCTAGGACTCTAGGTTTCTGAAAGATACTTCATTTTTAATATATGGATCAATTTGTGGGGATTTGATATTTTTATAAATTATGCCTTTCAATCCTTGAACATGATATTTCACTATATTTTTTAGGACTCCTTTAATTTTTGTCTCCACTATTTTGTAGTTTTCTGGTAAAAATCTTATATTTATCCTTTTATAAACAGTAACAATTTCTTAATTTTTAAAACTATTTGCCACTGTATTTAAATGCAGCTAACTTCAGTTGACTTTTGTGTCCAGGAAACTTACTGAATTTTTTCATTAATTTAAATACTTAGTTTGTAGACTGTTTAGATTTTATACATACAAAATATGTCATCTGTTTAATGACAATATTTTCCTTTTTTTATGTTTATGCCTTTTATTTCCTTTTCTGGTTGTAGTCATTAGAACATCCAGCCAAGTGGTAAAAATAAAGTGGTGTTTATCACAGACATTATTGTTACAGAAGAAAAGCTTTAAAAAATTCATCATTAATATGATACCTGTCACATATTTTAAAGATTTCCAGCCCTGGCAGGTTGGCTCACACCTGTAATCCCAGCACTTTGAGAGGTCGAGGTGGGTGGATCACCTGAGGTCAGGAATTTGAGACAAGCCTGGCCAACATGGTGAAACCCCATCTCCACTAAAATTACAAAAAAGATTAGCTGGGTGGGGTAGCAGGTGCCTGTAATCCCAGCTACTTGGGAGGCTGAAGCAGAAGAATCACTTGAACCCTGGAGGCTGAGGTTGCAGTGAGCCGAGATGGTGCCATTGCACTGAAGCCTGGGCAACAAGAGTGAAATTCCATCTCAAAAAGAAAAAAAAAAGATTTTCTTTATCAGATTTATGAAATTAGTTTTTAATTAGCCAAAAATATTTACCATGATAGCATATATTTACTCCAAATAATATTATACTTTTGAGGATAGAATATGTCATATAATCATTCCTTTGGCATGTTCCCAGGTCTGTAAAAAAAAAAAAAAACAAAGAAAAACTAAAGTGAAATAAAATGCGTAAATTTATGTATGACATTATAAAGGTAAGAGTTTTTTAATACTCTCATCAGTAATATCTCTTAGCCTAGAAAGCATTTCTGTTTATTTCCAGAGCCATAATTTAAATACCTTTACATGTGTGCAAGTATTGTTTTACTCATAGTTTATTTTTATTTATTATCGCATTTAAGTATTTATTTCAAATATCTATTAGTTCTATCAGCATTTAAATGAGAATCCTCATTGACTATTTTCCACAGAACATAATAGCAAAATTGGTTTTTCCTATAAGTATTGCAAATGTACATGAAGAAAGTAAAGAAAGATCCAACCACGTAAGACATTCTGTCAAAATTTTGGAGTCACAGAAACAAAAAATTCCATTATAGGCATTTTTTAAACATTTGATTTAAATCAACAGACTATTTTTGCTTCACAGATATAACCTAAATTAATTATTGCCATGTGATTTTGGACTTTTTTTTTTTCTTTACAGCACAGGTACTTGGTAATATTGTAGATTTGGTTCTAAACCACTGCATTAAAGCAAACACTGCAATAATGTGAGTCACAAGGATTTTTTTTTTTTTTTTTTTTTTTTTTTTTTTTTTTGGTTTCCCAATGCCTAAAAAGTTATGCTTGCACTGTATGGCAATCTTTAAGTATGCATTAGCATTCTGTCTAAAAACCAATTTACATATCTTAATTTAAAAAAATTATTGCTAAAAATGCTAGTGATCACCCAAGCCTAGAGCAAATCGTAATCTGTGCTGGTTGAGGGTCTTGCCTCAACGTTAATGGCTGCTGACTGATCCAGGTGGTGGCTGCTGAAGGCTGGAGTGGCTGCTGCAATTTCTTAAAATAAGACAGTGAAGTCTGTCATATCCACTGACTCTTTGCAAAGGATTTCTCTATAGCATGTGATGCTATACAATAGCCTTTTACCCACAGTAAAACTTATTTCAACACTGCAATCAATCTTCTTAAACCCTGCTGGTGCTTTACCAACTAAGTTTATGTAGTATTCTAGATTTTTTTGTTGTCACTTCAACAGTGTTTGCAGCATCTTCACCAGGAGTAGATTCCATCTCAAAACTACTTTCTTTGCCCATCCATTTGAAGCAACTCCTCATCCATTCAAATTTGATCATGAGATTGTAGCAATTCAGTCACATCTTCAGACTTCACTTCCAATTGTAGTATGCATTGCTTCAGTAGAAGCACTAGCTGACAGTTCATGTCCTGAGTCTGGGACTCTAGTAATCAATCTGTACTTACGTAATATCTCTATGCTAGCAGAACTATATATACTCTAACACCGTGCCTTTTACTCATGTAGATTTGAAAGATGTGCTATCCTGACTCAAACGGAAAAGAGAACCCTGAAATTTTAATTATTCAGAGATGAAAATGATAGGTTTTGTGGATGAGAATGAGGTTTGATGGAATATAATGTAATATAATCAATAGATCAAACATTAATAAGTAATTAAATATTATATTACAAGTTATAATGGAATATTTTGATAGAAATATTTTTGTTATTCCTCCACATTAAAGAGCACTACTTTCTTGATTTAACCCTAAAAGCATTTTCCTACTTACGTAGTGTCCACAAAACAAGAAATTACATTATGTAACACTAGTTATCATTACAGAAACATTCCACAACAAATTTCTCCTAATCAAACTATTCACACAACTTTCCTCTACCATGCCCTTACTCCCTTATTTGAGCTGTTCTTACTCTTATTTGAGCACTAGTTGTTCTATCCTCTAAGAGAAGCGATGTGTATAGGTATATAGTCAAGTACCAGAGGAAGATGGAAGTTTGTCAGTAGAACCAACTACATAGTTATATGAAGCCCAAATTTACAACTATACACAAAGATGATCAACTCCAGTTTTTCTGCTTAGATTATTCTTTAAGCAGTGTATTGAACTTTTAATTAAATAACATGGTCAAGCATGGTGGCTCACGCTTGTAAACTTGGTGCTTTGGGAGGCCAAGGCAGGAGGATCACTTGAGACCAGCATTTTGAAACCAACCTGAGAAACAGCAAGACCCTGACCCTAAAAAAATAAGGTATTGTGCCCGGCCTGGTCTCTACTATTTTTCAAACGTGCCGCACACACCTTGGCCTCTGGCTGCTATGTATGTTGTCCAGGTATCTTCTTTACAATACTGTTTTTCTGATTCAAATGCTAGTCTCCCATGAAACAACCCTAATTCTCTCAGCAATGTAGGCTCTGCAGTGTAGGATGTGTGCCTATTTTGGACTCATAAATCAGATTATTTGTGCTACAGCTTCTTCCTTCTTTATCTTTGCTTATATTTTATTATTTTTAGATTACGTGCTTAGCTTCTACCACATAATTGGAGGGAGGGAGGAAGGGAGGAAAGGAAGGAGGGAATTGAAGGAAGGAAGGAAGGAAAGAAGGAAGGAAAAATAGTAGAGACTTTATTATGACTGAGAGAATGTGCGTGAAGGGCAGCATTGAAGCTGCAGTGATAGGCTAGAGAAAAATCTTGCCAGGATATTAATAACAAAATTTAAAACATGGATCCGTGTTAGATTTAAAACATATGATAGGTTTGTAACAGCAATGGGGATATAGAATGTCATTTCACTTATAACTGATTGACACATCTTACCAAAGCATTGGTTAAAAAAGGGATACTGGAGGCTAGGCGTGGTGGCTGGTACCTGTAATCCCAGCTTCTTGGGAAGTTGAGGCAGGGAGAATTGCTTTAACCTGGAGGCGGAGGTTGCAGTGAGCTGAGACCACCACATCTTGGGCAACAGGGAAGACTTTGTCTCAAAAAAAAAAAAAAAAAAAAAAAAAAGACACTGGAAATTGTAAGTGTGTAAACCACATTTTTTTTTTTTTTTTTTTTTTTTTTTTTTTTTTTTTTTTTTTTTTTTTTTTTTTGAGACGGAGTTTCGCTCTTGTTACTCAGGCTGGAGTGCAATGGTGCGATCTCGGCTCACCGCAACCTCCGCCTCCTGGGCTCAGGCAATTCTCCTGCCTCAGCCTCCTTGAGTAGCTGGGGTTGCAGGCATGCGCCACCATGCCCAGCTAGTTTTTTGTATTTTTAGTAGAGACAGGGTTTCACCATGTTGACTAGGATGGTCTCGATCTCTCGACCTCGTGATCCACCCGCCTCAGCCTCCCAAAGTGCTGGGATTACAGGCTTGAGCCACTGCGCCCGGCTGTAAACCACATTTTAAAAAAATGATGTTGGCACCATAGTAAACCACTTGAAATCATTATATTGTAAACAGCATTTTCCTTCTGATCAAAGACTTCTCCATGTGTCATTCTGTCGCTGAGGATTATTACTAGTCTCTTGATTCCCTTTTTACGGAAAGAAGGAATTATTAGTGTCCCTCTTTTCTGTCAACCCAGTTGTCTGAAGCTACCTTTTCTACATCCCATTTTTGTTCACTGTTCTTGAGAGACTTCTTGTTAATTCTCTCATTGAACTGTCCATTTAATATTTTTACGTTCAGTGTCCCTAAGATTGGTTTAAATAACACTCTATCTAAATTAAGATATGTGAGAACAAAAATGGCTTAGTGTGTAGTATTAATTCAGATAAATTGACATTGCAACTTACGCTTTGGATAAATTTTGTCTTGTAATTCTGGCTATTTTAGGGAACGTTTGTTTCTAGTTTCCATGGTGAAAATTGAGAAATCTGCTCCCTGGTAAAGTCTGGTCTTTGGTTATGGCTAAACTGAAAGATCAGTACAGATTAGTCCAATTTAACTGAGAAAGCATATTATATTTGTATGCAATTTAAATAACTTTCTGCAACCACAATGTCTCACTAATGATTCTTATTATGTTGATAAAAATGTGAAATGTTGACATCAGTCTTTCTCTGTGATTACTAAATATTGTCAATTATGATCAATGATTAATTAAAATCTCTCCTGGCCTGAGAAATTAAATTCCATCAAAATATTTTAGAATCAAATCTCCCTAGAACATACGTTCTATTAATTTCATGACTTAGATTAACTGATACTTCAGTGAAACTTGAACGCAAAGAAATCTTTGTGATTTTTTTTTTTTTTCTGAGTCAACTTGGCTAAGTGGGAAGTTCATTCTTTCAGATTTTTTTCTGGATGCTTCTAAGTTAGAGTTGACAAAAATAAATACTTGCATTAGGTATAGAAGGAAGAAGTGAAGCAGGAGTTACTCATTCCCATAAGTCATAGCAATTAAAACATTGATAGGTGGACCTAAAGGTACTGGTGAGGTTCAGCGTGTCCTCACTTACCGCTGATTTATGCCTAGTTTTTTTCTGACTTTTGGCCCTGCTAACCATCTGCAGCCCTGGGCTGAACACAAGATGCAGAGGTGACAGCCTTCCATAGAGTTTCTGAACAGCTCCACGTGGTGCTGTGTACAAGCAGATGGACATGCCAGGCTTCCCAGATTCCCATTGCCAGTGCCTCACACTGGCAGCTGAGCAAGCTTACTCTGATCTTCCAGCTCCTCCTTTCTAAACCTATTATAATCTTCATCTCTTTTCACAGTTGAGTAACAGCCAACCCTTATAGTAAAGTCCTCATTCCATAACACTCCCAGTGCTGCTGCTTTACTGACTGAACTTTGTCTGCTACAAATTTGTCTGCTGCAATTGTCCTTGCAGGTAATTTCATCATAGTTATTGACAAAGAAAAGGAATAGTTTTTCTTGTGAGCAAGTTTCTTTTAGCTAATGGAATCTCCCTTTGAGTCATGATCCTCTTTCTTCTTTTGGGTCTAGAAGAAACTTTTTTCTGTTCCCATGAAATCTTACTTCATCTATGTTATTCTCTGAGAAGCAGAAATAATTACATACTATCATATAAAATGTTCTGGAAATTTTCTTTAGTAACTAGCTTTGAAACTTTTAAAAGTAGATACTAATAATATATGTCGAGTGCTCAGAATTAGTTTTTAGTCATTAACATGATTTTCCAGCTCAAATCTAAATATGTTTATTAAAAGGATTTGTATTTGTATGTGTGTATAATTAAAATAAGTATCTGATGCAAATAAATGTGAAACTAAAATAATTTTAAGCACTATTTTTTCTTCTAGTAAATTTTATTAATGTTTAGACCAAGAAACTGATGAGGGAAGATTTTTATGAATAGAGAGAGTATTCAATCCATATATAAAATGTTTATCTTCATATAAAATGTGACCTAAAACATTGTTATGATTTGTGAGTTAAAAGAATAGGTTGAAAAGTAAAAACCCACTATAAAAAGAAGAAAGGAAGGCAAGAAGGCAGTTGATGACGAATCCTGTACTTTCATTTGTGTCATTTCAATAGAATATGGGGACAGTAACAGCCACAGTATCTGTCACATGGTGAAATGAACCTGAGGTGATGAAATGTAAAGAAATGATAAAATTCTGTTCAAATGGCCATCATGATTATAATGATCTCCCCCTCATTGTTTCTCTCTTTTTCTGTCTCATACTCATAGGCATTTCTTGCTGATATGAGCTAATTTGATAAAATAATCCATAGAACTCTGCCAGTGAGACTTGGTCTGTTCCCAGGCAACGGATATTTATTTTAAATACGGTCTTGCAGAAGCTATGGCTTGTCATCGTTGTCTAAGTCTGAAGTGACATTTAACAATGGAGACCTTGAGGGAGTTGCATTTTTCAGCAGCCTAATCAGTTCAATTCAGGAAACAGGAACTGCACACCTACATTGTACTTTCATGCTCATTCATTTGTTGGGAAGTGTAATCTAGGCCCTTAGCTCAGAACAGAAAATCAGAGATACATCCAGCCTGTGCAAGCCCTCCTCTCACTTAGTATCCACCACTGCAGGGGTGACAATACCAAACATTATTTTAACACACAATAGAATATGTATTAAATGCTATACTAAAGATTTAAACTAAATGTTAGAAGAGGAGGTGATAATTGAGTGGAGGAAGCAAGCATTCCAGTTAGGAGAAATGACCTGAGCAGAGATAGAAAGTTATGAAGATATACTCAGGGTCACTTGAAATGTTATCAGGTGTTGCTGGCTAGTGAATATCCCAAGACCATCTATTAGGATGCTGTTTTCCAAACTTCAGTGATTTAATAATGACATCCACATTTTTCCCTGTCCAAAGATTTGCCAAATATACCATTATTTATTTTTCATTTAATTAATTTTACATTGATTTTACTTTTCGGCTAAAATTCTTCTAAGCCTCTAGGTTTGATATACTATTGACATTTTTTTTCCTAATGAATATTAAATATATATATCTAAAACTATTGCTGTTAAGAATTCTACTCATCTAAAATAATATTTTGCATTAATAGTGGTCTGTTACTATAGATTGAGAAAATTATTGGTGGAAGATGAAGCAGAAACAAGAGGACAGAGTTATATTAAGTACTTTGAATTCATAGCATAGACTGGACTTTATGCTTAGGTACAAATAAGTTAAACATTGTTGCAATGCTCAGAACTGTGCATGGTGATTTAATTCTAGAAGCACTGATGTTAAAAGGTGGAGAGAGAACATTAGATAAGGCGAAGACTGAACTCCATTCCAGCTTCATTCTTTAAGAGCCATCTCAAAGGTTTACCTTAAATGAAACCTGCCCTACCTTGGCCAGGAGCTAGTAAATTGTGAGTGATACTTGACTATGCTACATTCTAAGTATATTTATCTATACTGCATTGAGTCTAGTACTTTACACATATATCCTGCTCCTCTAAGGATTTGTCAAAGATGTTTCTTAATAACTAAATTCCCAGAGCCCCAGACTATGTGGAAAATATAAAGGGCTAGAATTTTTGTAAATGATAGAAATAGGATAATAGGGAGACTAGACAAAATCTGGTTAATAACTTAAAAACTAACTAATTTGAGTCTACAATAAGAGATTAATTCCAGAGATTCTTAAGATATAGAATTTTAATATCTGGGTTGATAAAGATATCCCAGATCAAAGATGGTTCTGTACTTTCAATCTGGTTAAAGAACATAACAGAAGGAATAATATGTCAAGTAAAAATCCAACCACTGAGAAATGGTTTCTGAGCCAATTACTCTGTTTTACTTCACTGCTGAAGATAAAACTGTAAAATATTTTTATACATTTGTGAGATCAATTATACACAGGGCTTAATACATCAGGTTGCTGATCAAATGTGTGTGTAGTTGACTACTGAAATGTGTTGTCATGGAAGAACCAATACACATTTTCCTAGTCTTGGCTCTGTCACTTGCCACTGTTCATCCATAAACTGAGCCTTCTGTCTCAGCAAACTGCAATTCCTCCAGTAAGCCAATGGGTGTGATCATCACTTCCCTGCCTTTTTGGTATGTTCCAATGAGGTAATGGTTGTGAAAGTGGTTTCAGAATTTCTTCTGCCCTTGTATCCATAACAATGTATTATGTATAGAACAAAGTGTGATTTTTAAAAACCATAAACCAAATGATGATCTTTAAAAAACATAAAGTGTGATTTTAAAAAACATAAACCAAATGATGTTATTTTCCTTCTGAAGAGTTTCAGTAATTTCCTATCTTACATATTTTAAAATCTGTACAGCTTACTAGGAGCATAGGCAAAGCCCTTCCACATCACGTGTTCCTTATTTGTTCAGAACTGTATTATTAGCACTAGTACAGTACCTCGCACATAGTACAAGCCAGTAAGTCTTGCTCTTTGTTTGAGACAGAGTTTTGCTCTGTCACCCAGACTGAAGTGCGGTAGTATGATCACAGCTCACTGCAACCTTGAACTCCTGAAGAGCAATCTTCTTGCCTCAGCATCACAACTAACTAGGACTACAGGTTTACACCCAGCTAATCATACCCAGCTAATTTTTAAATTTCTTGTAGAGACAGGGTCTTGCTATGTTGTCCAGGCTTCTCTGGCTTCCAGCAATTCTCCTGCCTTTGACTCCCACAGTGCTGAGACTATAAGCATGTACCACCACAGCCAGACATGGTAATATATATTTAATAAACATATGAATGCATTATAGAATAAATAAGTAAACGAATGAGTTGACTGTGACTACCTGGCTAAGGAGTAGGCAGAGTCAAAGTTGGTAGATGGGTCTCCTGATCCCAAGACCCTTTATTTCCACTGTTTCCAAATTGTTATAATTCACAAAATTTTCTTCTTTTACCTCTGCTGGACCTAGGCCTCAATTTTTGAGGTGTTTGCCTACAGTTAAATGTGAGATCTCTAAGAATCAAGTTACAACACAAAATTCACCATTCCCTTTAGCTGGCAAACACAGCTTTTTGATCTCATATGTTTACCATCTGATCTTTGTAGTACACAGAGGCTGTTCGCATATGTATTTTCATTTTGTAATATTGCAATATGCATTTATCTGCTTCTTAGTCATGCATTTTACAAGATAGATACCTCCATTTAAAAATTATTTTGGCAAGGTGTAATACTATTCCAGCATTTTATAAATGATAAAGAACAAGATTAAAGAGGAATTGAATTCATCATGTAAAAAATAATTCTGATATTACAGAATGAATATCAGTTGCTCTTTTTAAATGGGTTTGAAAAATTATTGTCATTGAGGGAAACATTTTTCAAGAGCCTGTTGAAATCTATTCAAGTGCAAAGAGAGGGATGAAGAAGGTACGGTAAACAGTTGATTTGTGCGTATTATAGTATTTTGAATTGTACTGTTTTGCCATAGGAATAATGGGTATCTTTAAAATCAGGTGTTCTTGCAAAATTGTAGCATAGATTTATGTTAGCTTTAAACACTCAGAAAAAAAGATTCTTGACAAAATGAAATTCTGGCAAAAAACAGAATAGCAAAACCACCTATATACTAAGTAGTTTAGATTATTTGAATGAAGTATTTTCCATGCTGTGAAATTTATATCCAGTTTTCTATGTGTTATTCAAGGAGAGTTCTGTTATATAAAGATTAGAGTACACCAAAAATAGCTGATATATTTTATTGTTTTCTAAACCTGACTTCTTCATATATAGGTAAATGATTTTAGATAAGTCACTTAACTTTCTGTGGATTTGTTTCACCATTGGTAAACTGAAAGAATGAGACTCAGGTGATCTTAAGACTCTGTACTTCTGAGACTTTGTATATAATAGCTAAAGTAGAGATAAATTAAATAATTACCAGATGGTTTGGTTTGTAATGTCTAGATAGATACACATACATAGATTTAAACAGATAAAACACTTGGTAAATTTAGAAACACTATATATATGTATCAATATATGAAAATTAATAGGTGATAAAATGAATATACACATTGGTGAAAACAATGAATATGTACTTGAACACTTAAAGAGAAAAACTGAATAAAGTCGTAGAGGGGATGGTAGAGATGGCCACAGAAAATGACCATAGAGAGTATTATGAAGATTGCAAGATTAGACATTTATGACATAAATTACTCCCTTTCTAGATAAAATAAACCATAGATGTTTATGAATTATATTTGTATTATTATTGCCATTACTATTATTTTGATATATTATTTGTTATTGTTGTCATTATTATTACCATTTAGGTAGCAAGCATAAGGGTGTACACAGAATGGCTGCAGTGTAGAGAAGATGAGATCTCCAGGAAGAGAAAAAGAGGTTACTCTCACTAGAGCATGCCTTTTAATTGCAACAGAATTAATGATGTACCCATTTTAAGCTTGAGTTGTACTCAACTCATAAATTTAATTTACAGGATGATTGGCCTTTTCTTGCCCATCTCTTTGCTTTTTGCAAGGGGTAATAAAACTAAATATACTCCCAATGAGCAGGAATTTTCTAAGATGCTTAGCCTTGATATGCAATTTTCAAATATATGTTTTTAAATGGATTTTTCTGTTTTTAGCTTAACCTCTTTCTACTGCTGCTTCCATTGAGTCTTCTCATCAGACAACTCCTTTCTTCCCTTTCAAAATATAAGTTCCATTAAAGTTAGAGGTAATATTCTGTTCACTTCATCCTTTTATTTCCAAACATGGTTCCAGGCATACAAAGGGTGCTTGGTGAATTTGCTGAATTAGCCACGATATGCAAATTATAATCAAATTTATACGCTTAATGTTATACACATCTAAATTTGATTTACAGCATAATTTATTGTGGTAGTCTGTGTACAGACAGGTTTTGTTGTTCAAAATAAGATCACAATCTCCTTCCAATATTCTCAATATAATAATTTTAAAACTGTACTAAATGTTGGAGTACTTAAGATTATTGATGTGTTCAGAGGCAGAGTAGTACATAATTCATTACCAACAGGACATCATCACAAATTTGGAATTGTGCTCACATTTATGGAAAAATGATTTGCATTCAATTGAAAATAAGAATTTATTTGATAAATATTTATGGAGCACCTGTTATCAACAGTAATTTTTTTTTTTTGAGACAGAGTCTCGCTCTGTCACCAGGTGCCAGGCTGGAGTGCAGTGGTGCAATTTCGGCTCACTGTAACCTCCACCTCCCATGTTCAAACGATTCTCCTGCCTCAGCCTCGCAAGTAGCTGAGGCTACAGGTGCACACCACCATTCCCAGCTAATTTTTGTGTTTTTAGTAGAGATAGGGTTTCACCATGTTGACCAGGATGGTCTCGATCTCTTGACCTTGTGATCCACCTGTCTCAGCCTCCCAAAGTGCTGGGATTACAGGCTTGAGCCACTGTGCCCAGCCAACAGTAATTTTTCTAAGCATGTGGGATACAAATTTTTCTTTATGAAGTTTATCATTTAGGGAGGAGAAACAAACACTAAATAATTAAAATAACAAATAGGTAAATCATGAAGTATATTATAAAGCACTACGTGGGAAGTATAGAAATGGGGCAATAGGATCTGGTATGTGAGTTGAGGAACATTTTGTAGGGAGTTTGTAGTTTTTAATAAGGGGAGTTAGTACAGGCATCATTGGTAGGATGATGTATAAGCTAAGACTTGAAGGAGAGGTAAGATCTAGCTAAAAGAATATCTGAAAGAAGAGTCTTTCTTGCAGAAAAAACAGTATGTCTGGAATAAAATACAGAACTACAAGAAGGAAATTATGGCTGATGATGGGTCAGATGGAAAGGGAAGAATGTTAGTAGGAAAATACATCAGATTGGAAGCACAGTATCCAATGAATATTGAAGGAATTTGTAAAAGTTTAGTTCTATTATAAATGACCCAGCACTACAGGATTTTAAACAGAGGAGTGACAAAGCAGACATATTTTTAAAGGATAATTCTGATTGGTATGTTAAAGAGAGGGCAGAGCTAGGAACATGGACACTAGCTAAAATCTGGTTTACATTACAGTGGGAAATGATGATGACTAGCCAGCATGGCACTAATCGAGATGAAAAGTAGTTGAATTCTGGGTGTATTTTTAAGGTAAATTCTACAGAATTTGCTGATGTTTTAGAAATATCTGTATAATAGAAAAGAAAAGTCAGGAATAAATATTTCTCACTTGAAAATTATCAAGCATTATCTGTAGGTCATAGTAGGTATTGATAAAATGTAGCTTGAATAACATAAGTAATATATAACTTTGTGATTTAATGGATGTTTTATTTTGAAAGGCATAGATGCTAATATTCTAGTCAAGAGAAGCAGAATTAATTAGCCATAATATGAAGAGCTAAGCCAAAAGTAGGCCCTTGATAAATATAGACATATCTCATTTTTTTGTGGTTCACTCTAATGCACTTCACAGATACTGCTTTTTTACAAATTGAATGTTTGTAGCAACCCTCCTTTGGTAAGTCTGTGGCCACTATTTTCCCACCAACGTATGCTCACGTGTCTGTGGGTCAGGTTCTGGTAATTCTCCCAATTTTTCAAACTTTCTCATTATTTTATCTGTTATGGTTATCCATGACCAATGACTTTTGATGTTACTGTTGTAATTGTTTTTGGGAGCCACAAAGCACACCCATACTTTACTGTAAACCAAGTAGCCAAAATAAATGGCTACCTCCTTTTTTTCTATTTTTTTTAAACATATATATTTGCCCTTTCTCCCTTGGGACTTGGCACTTGGCACTGTTCTTTTCCATGATTAACTATATACTTGCTTAAGATTTCCAGGAGCTAGTCTGGAAACAGTTCAGGTATGAAGGCAAGATTTCAGGACATTCTTTTCCCGGAGAAGAGATTGGCAAGCAGCTAATCCCCAACCTGGTCATGGGGAAGCTGACACCACCCAGGCTTCTAGATGGTGTTTACTCATGATAGTCATTTGATTAAGACATGTAGACCTCTGCCTTGTACCATTCCTGCACTTTAGTTTCCATGATTCCTTTCTCTTTAAAATCCCCTTGCTCAGCCTGAACATTTTGAGATGGTTTTTGTGATTCTAGTCCACCATCTCTTCAGGTTGTCAGCTTTTGAATAAACCTGTTTTTTCTTCCTGTAACTCTTGTCATGTCTCTCACTTTAAATCAAAAGCTACACATAACTAAGCTTAGTGACGAAGGTTAGTCAAAAGCTGAGATAGACCAAAATCTAGGCATTTTGTGCCAAACAGTTAACTAAGTTGTGAATGCAAAGTAAAAGTTTTTGAAGGAAATTAAAAGTACAAGTCCAGTGGAAACACAACTAATAAGAGAGTGAAACTATTGTTGGTATGGAGAAAGTTATAGTAGCCTCGGTAGACGATCAGAACAGTTACAACATGTACTTAAGATAAAGTCTAATCCAGAGCAAGGAAAGCCTTAACTCTCTTCAATTCCTTGAAGGCCAAGAGGGATGAGGAGGCTGCATAAGAAAAGTTGGAAGCTGGCAGAGGTTATTTCATGGGGTTTAAGGAAAGAAGTCATTCCTATAACATAAAAGTATGAAGTGGAGCCACAAGTGCTGATGTAGTAGCTTCATCAAATTATCCAGAAGTAAAGCAATTGACAAAGATGGCTATGATAAACAACAAATTTTCAATGTAGATCAAACAACATTATATTGGGAAAAGATGCCATCTAGGACTTTCATAGCTAGAGAGAAGTCAATGCCTGACTTCAAAGCTTGAGAAGACAGGCTGACTCCCTTCTTAGGAAATAATGCAGCCAGTGACTTTACATTGAAGCCCATGCTCAAAATGCTAGGGCTCTAAGGAATTATGCTAGGTCTACTCTTCCTATGCTCTAGAAAAGGAACAACAAAGCCTGAATGATAGCATATTTATTTACAGCATAGTTAACTGAGTATTTTAAGCCTAATGTTGAGACCTACTGCTCAGAAAAAAAAAATCCTCTCAAAATATGACTGCTCGTTGAGAATGTACTTCATTGCCAAAGTTTTGATTGAAATGTACAAGGAGAGCAATGTTTTCATGCCTGCTATCACAACATCCATTCTGTAGCCCATGGTTCAAGAAGTAATTTCAACTTTCAAGTCTTATTATTCAGGAAACAGATTTTATAAGGCTATAGCTTCCATAGATAGTGATTTCTCTGATAGATGTGTGCAATATAGATTGAAAACATTCTAGAAAGGATTCATAATTATAGATGACATTTAGAACATTCTAGTAATGAGTTTGGAAAAAGCTGATTCCAGTCTTCCTGGATGACTTTCAGGAAGGCTTCAGGGGAGGAAGTAACTCTAAATGTGACATAAATAGAAAGACAACTGGAATTAAAAGTGAAGCCTGAAGCTGTAACTGAATTCTTGAAATCTCATGATAAAACTTGAATGGATAAGATGTTGCTTCTTGTGGATGAAGGAAGAAGGTCATTTCTTGAAATGGAATCCACTCCTGGTGAAGATGCTGTGAACATTGTTAAATGATAACAAAGGGCCTCGAATATTACATAAATTTAGTTGATAATGCAGCAGTAGGGTTTATGAAGATTGACTTCAATTTTGAAAGCTGTTTGACTGTCAAACAGAATCATCTGCTGCAGATAAATCATGAAAGGAAGAGTCAATTGATGTGTCAAACTTCATTGTGGTGGTGTTTTTTAAAATTGCCAAGACACTCTGACCCTTAGCAACCACCACCCTGATCAGTCAGCAGCTATCAACATGGGGGCAAGACGCTCCAGCAGCAAAGGACTAGGACTCACTAGAAGCTCACATGATTGTTGGCATTTTTTAGAAACAAAATAGCCTTAAATTAAAATATGCACTTTATTTTTAGAAGCAATACTACTGCACACTTAATAGACTACAGTACAGTGTAAACATACATTTTGTATGCACCAGGAAATTTTTTAAAAAACTTATGACTTGCTTTATTGCAGTATTCACTTTATTTCTTTATTTCTATGGTCTTTGAGCCGTTTCTGTCAGTTTCTTTTATTTCTTTATTTCTGCAATGTCTGAGCTGTTCCTGTCATTGAGCCCTCTGGAGGAGATAGAAAAAACTTAGTGTTGGCCAAGCATGGTGGCTCATGCCAGTAATCCCAGCACTTTAGGAGGCCAAAGAGAGTGAATCCCTTAAGGCCAGGAGTTGAAGACCAGTCTGGATAACATGGTGAAACCCTGTCTCTACTAAAATGCAAGAAAAAAAGCCAGGTGTGGTAGTGCATGCCTGTAGTCCCAGCTAGTCTGGAGGCTGAGGCATGGGAATCTCTTGAACCTGGAAGGTGGAGGTTGTAGTGAGCCAAGCTTGCACCACTCTCTCCAGCCTAGGTGACAGAGCAAGGCTCTGGAAAGAAAGAGAGAAAGGGAGGGAAGGAGAGAGAGAGAGAGAGAGAGAGAGAGAGAGAGAGAGAGAGAGAGAGAAGGAAGGAAGGAAAGAAGAAAGGGGGGGAGGAGGAGGAAAGGAGGAAAGGAGAAAGAGAGAGAAAGAAACAAAGAAGGGAGGGAGGAAAGGAAGGAGGGAAGTAAGGAGCGAAGGAAAAGAGAACAAGAAAAGAAAAGAGAAAAAAATCAGTATTTCTCCTATCCTATCTTCATACAGCCATCCTACATACACATCCCTATCTGACATACAGCCATCCTACACATCCCTATCTGACATCAGATATGTGGGGATTTTTAGCTACACACCAACAAGTTCTGCAGTGGACACCATCTACCTTGTGTTTTCAATTCAGTGTTGACACTACTTGGAGGTAGCGTCAGATTCCACAGGTTGAGGGCTAAGTTTCACAAGACTGACCCTCACTCCAGACCCAGTCATAAATGCAGGTTTTTACCTAGACTTCCGACCAACTGGCTATAAATGGAAAGTGCCCAGGACCCCTTGCATGGTTCCTTTAATTTTCTAGAGTGGCTGCAGGACTCAGGGAAACACTTTACATACACTTGCCCATTTATTATAAAGAACGCTACAAAGGATAGGGATGAACAGCCAGATGAAAGAGATGCATAGAGTGAGGTATGGAAGAAAGTGCAGTTTCCATGTTCTTTCTGGGTGTGCCACCCTTTAGGAACCCACAGGTGTTCAGCAGTCCAAAAACTCCTGAACCCAGTCCTTTTGGTTTTTATGGAACCTTTATTAAATAGGCATGATAGATCATATGGTTGGCCATTGGTAATTAATTCAACCTTTAGCCCTCTCCCCTCCCTAAAGGTTAGAGGGTTAGAGTTGAAAGTCCCAACCCTCTAATCCTGCCTTGGTCTTTTAGGTGACTGGCTCTCATCCTGAGGGTGCCCCCAGCCACCAGTCATATCATTAGTATATAAAAGAGACTCATCGTTGTGAAGATTCCAAGGGCTTTAGGCTTTGTATGTTAGAAAATGGGGACTAAGACCAAATTTGTATTTCATAGTATCACTGTCTTGCTGACAGATTAATACACATTTAATGTTCTGGGCTTATATTTATGTTTATATGCTGTGTGTGTAGTCATAAACCCTGTGTACATGCTCTATTATAATGTTTACTACAATATATTTGCCTACTAATTTGTATTCTGCCTGATCAGAGTATAAGATCCGTGAGGGCAGGAACTGTATTTTGTTTACTGCTGTATTGCAAGTATATTCCAGCATCACATCTTGAACATAGCAGGTTCCCAGAATATTTGTGCCAAGTTTTAGAAATAAAAAAGTGAAATAATAAATAAATGAATCAATAATTTGTTTCCATGACTGTCTGCCATGGCATTTCCCAAACTCAGATATATCTCAATCTATAATTGAGAGCAAATGAAGACATTTCTTAAAGCTGCTGATTAGGTTCACTATGAACTCATGCTGTTGTATTGTAGCTACTTTCCCATTTTTTTCCCCCCAGTTGACTCTATAGTCCGTGGAAAAGTTTTCCACCTTCTTAAGGGTCTTGTTGCTACCACTATATTTTTCTATACGTGATTGTTTCTTCTATACTTAGAAAATGTCAAACCAAATAGAACTTGTTTTCATTGCCCCATCTCTTCAATATGTTTGCCTCAATTTTTATATCCACTAAGCTTTTGTTTTTCTATTTGGAGAAATGAAACACACCTACACTTTAAGAGTTATTTCTTCCAAACGGCTGGACATGGTGGCTCACACTTGTGATCCTGGCACTTTGGGAGCCTGAGGTGGGTGGATCACACCTCGATCACATTAGGAGATTGAGAACATCTTGGCCAACATGGTGAAAACCCATCTCTTACAAACACACACACACACACACACACACACACACACACACACACACACACAGAGGGCATGGTGGCATGCACCTGTAGTCCCTGCTACTCAGGAGGCTGAGGCAGGGGAATCACCTGAACATGGGAAGCGGAGGTTGCAGTGAGCTGAGATTGCACCACTGCACTCCAGCCTGGGGGACAAGAGCAAAACTCCATCTCAAAAAAAAAAAAGGAATTATTTTTTCTTGTATTATTATTATTACTATTTTTGAGACAGGGTCTCACTCTGTTGCGTAGGCTCTAGTACAGTGATATGATCACAGCTCACTGCTGCCTCCATCTCTGGTCTCCAAGTGATCTTTCCACCTCAGCCGCCTGAGTAGTTGGGACCACAGGCACACACCATCACACCTGGGTAATTTTTGTACTTTTTGTAAAAATGGATTTTTGCTGTGGTGCCCAGGCTGGTCCGGAACACCTTGGCTCATGTGATCCCCTCACCTTGGCCTCCCAGATTATTCAGAATACAGGTGTGAGGCACAGGACCCAGCTGTCCTCTTTCTGTTATTTTAACATTTTCCTTGTATCTCTACTCTCTCATGATCCTTTGTCCTATTGACATTTTCAGGTCTCTGGCAATCTTAAATAATCAAATGCTCACACTATTAGAGCATCTCTTTATTTTCACTACTAAACAACTTGGAAAGATGTTGAAGAACTCTTACCTGCAAGACCTCTCCCTTAAGACTTTGTGTGCATTGTGGTTTTCTTATTTGTTGCTGTAAATTACTAGAATAGATTTTGAAAGTCAGGTCAGATGATATGTTTTGCTATGTCTATATTTCTTCAAAACACTCCTATTAGGTGATTGTATATTACTGCTAGACTTGTTCTTGCCAAGCACAATAATATATAATTAAACAACTCTCTAAAAATCTTGGTAGTTTTTTTTTTTTGTTATTATTTTTTTGAGACAGAGTTTCACTCCTGTTGCCCAAGCTGGAGTGCAGTGATGCGATCTCTGCTCACTGCAACCTCTGCCTCCCTGGTTCAAGTGATTCTCCTGCCTTAGCCTCCCAAGTGGCTGGGATTAAGGCATGCTCTACGACACCTGTCTAATTTTTTGTATTTTTAGCAGAAACAGGGTTTCACTATGTTAGCCAGCCTGGTCTTGAACTCCTGACCTCAGGTGATCCACCCGCCTCAGTCTCCCAAAGTGCTGGGATTAGAGGCGTGAGCCACCATGCCCAACCCATAGTGTACCATTTGACAGTTGGTATTCTGTACTTTTAAGTTTTCAAGTTTTCCTCTTTCTTTTTTTCTTTTCTTTGTTTCTTTCTTTCTTTCTTTTTTTTTTTTTTTTGAGATGAGTCTCGCCCTTGTCACCCAGGCTGGAGTGTAATGGTGCAACCTCGGCTCACTGCAACCTCTGCCTCCTGGGTTCAAGCTATTCTCCTGCCTCGGCCTTTCCAGCAGCTGAGATTATAGGCACTTGACACCACACCCGGCTAATTTTTGTATTTTTAGTAGAGATGGGGTTTCATCATGTTGGTCAGGCTGGTCTTGAACTTCTGACCTCAGGTTATCCACTCACCTGTGCCTCCCAAAATGCTGGGATTACAGGCGTGAGCCACCATGCCCTACCAAGTGTCCTATTTCCTTTGGTTTCTGTGACCCCTCCCTGTTTTGTTTTTTTCTCCTATACCTCCAATAATATTTTTTCATCTCCACTCACTTCTTTTGTCCTTGTCATGAACATGTGAATATTTACTAAGAATATGGTTTTTGTCTCCTTCTTATATTTCTCTTCATACTCTTACATATTTCTATCTTATCAACCACCAACATACACATTATTCCATCTGATAGAAAAAACTTTCCACTTAATTTCTTGGGTATTTTCACATGGAGTTTCTGAAATTGCTCTGTCCAAGATAATGGTCACTGACTACATGTAGCTGTTGACCATTTGAAATTTATCAAATCTGAATTGAGATGCATTATAATTGTAAAATATATATTACTGTAAAACATAGTATAAAACCTAATGTAAAATATCTAATAATTTTTATATTAATTACATGTTTCAATACCAATATTCTACATATGTTGGCTTATATAAAATATATTAAGATTAATTTTACCTGCTTTTTTATGTTAAATTATAGTTTTATGTAAATTTTAATTTAAAATACCCAGGTGACTTCTGGAAAATTTAAAATTAAGATGGGTTTACATTATATTTTGATTGGACAGTGCTTTTTGAAAATCCATAGTACTTTCCACATTCCCTGTTAATCCAGTGTCTCCATCTGATTTATTTTGGATGGGGCAGCAGCCCTTTTCCCATCCCCTTTGTGTTTAGTCCTGGGTCTTCTTTGACATTTGTCTCATAGCCCTTCTCTATCACGTACTCTCTTTTCAGCCTTATGTTATTTATCCAGTCAATCATCAAGCCTTAAATGTTTTTCTTTAAAATTAACCTGACTCAATTTTTATTTTGGTTTCTGTTCTCACTGTTCTGTCCTAAACAGTTTTAGGAACTGAACCTCTCGAACTTAGACTTTCTGTTCCTTTAAACTATCCTATACATCATTGCTAAGTAAACCTCATTAAACATAACCTACTTCTACTAAAAAATTTTAATTGTTCCTTATAGCTTACTAAAGTGCAAACCTTTTAATCATTGTTCAAAACTACCGATCTTTCCAATTTTATCTCTTGGAAACTATCTATAGCAGTCATATAGTTTCTTTTCCTTTCATTAGTCTTGAGTTTTCTCTAGTCGTCTTAGTTTTTCAAGTACTGCCACATATGCCTGCCTTTTCATCTCCATGTATTGAAAGCAGCCTAGATGTTCTAACATAACGGTATTTTTTTCTCACAAATTTGGCCACAAATAGTCCTCCCATGTCTGAATTTTGATGGTACTTCATCTTTTATGGCACTTTCAACTTTTTAACTTGTTTGGCATTTTTCTGCTCATTGTTCATTTTCTATTTAAGTGGTTTTCTAAGAGCAGAAATCATAGTTTATTATATTTATAATATATTATATTCATAACCATCTGCAAGGGTTATCACGGTACCTACCATAACTGGTGCTCAGAACTGTTTGTTGGATAAATAGATGTGTGAGTAAATTAATGAATAATGATAGAATCATGTCTTTGAAAAATTAAGGATTTTTTTTTCTTTTTGGAAAATTGCCTCCCTGCAGCAGTAATAGCCCAAGTTTTTAGTTAGTGCCTTAAGTTTTTTTCTCCCAACTTAATATGCAAATCATTGACTTAAAACAAGTGTTTCATTTACTGATGAAAATGCTTAAGACAACAAAAACGGGGCATATTAAGAATCAGTGGAAGCTGCTACATCTGTATCTTTTTTAACACCATCTGTCTCCCAAGTTGCTAGATGAATCCAAATCCCATCCAAATTTTGCTGGTCTGCAACAGGAAAATGCTTCAATGGCAATTTTAGACAGATTGAACATATTTCAATTAGACAATTTAGTTGCAAGAGCATTGTCTTGGTGGAAAACCCTCCAAGGATTATAATGAATACAGCTTAATTGGTTTATTAAGTAAAATTTACAAAATCCAGGAGCCTAAGTTTGAAAAGCTTATTAGTAATGTATGGATTTTGCATGTAATAAATGTGGTGAACTCCTGTTGTTGTGAAAGAATTGCTGATTGGTTGTACATGTTGAATGACTGTTCTGACTGATTGAGAAGTAGCATCTGTAAACACAAGTATATTTTTAAAATAATTGTGACATAATAAATATACACCTAGAACTAAAGCTATAGATTAAGCTTTAGTGTGGTGCCTTATCAAGAAATCCTGGACTGGGAGTAAGAATTTTAAGATTCTAGGCCTGAATACCTAAATTACAGAATATAATTAAATTCTTTAGTCATTCAGCAAGACTATCCAGAGTCATAAATATAATTATCAATACTGAGTCCTAAAAATTAAACATTTCCATTTGCACATATTGGTAGATAGACAAAATAAGATCTGGCATTCACTCCTTGCATAATTATACCTGTATTTATATAATTTAATATTTAAGAATATCTGAAGTTAGTGGTAAAACATATGTTCTTAATGTTTGCTTGTTAAACCCACATACCCAACTCTATGAGATGCCACAGATGTACCATAAAAAGCAAAATTCATTTTGAGTTGGAAAAAAATTTTATATTATAGATTTCTAAATCCTTCATTAAACAAATGAGGGAAAGAGAGGGTTAGAAAAAACATGACAATCGTCATGAAGATAGTTCTCTAAAGTCAGACATCTAGATAGTTGGTCAATATGGGATCAAAACTTATGTTATCAGCTTCCCAGATGGCTACTTAGGTGACTTTTATAAGTAACCAATAAACTGTTGTTTCCAAAGACTGATACAGTGAGGAAAATCAATAGAGCCTCTAAGGGTGAAAAAGTGATTGGGAAGCTAAAGAAAAATGCAGAGAAATGCAGTCTAAAATTTTCCTGACTCCAACTATTTATACACAATTTAGCAAGAAATTAACCATGATTTCCAGAAAAAATCTCTTTTGTTCCACAATTGTAGTCATCACAAGGTACACATGTTTTTCTAACTTCTAACTTTATTCTTTAGTGTTATCAGGGAACTACAGTGTACCTTATGTTTCCATGGAGATAAAAGTAAATGAAGTTCAAATCAGTGTGTGCATTTTTAATATTCTATGTTTAAACCATTATTCTGAGCAGTTTGAGTGATAAAAATACAAAAATATTATTAATATATTTGCTAATATTATACTTTATAAATTCCTTGTTGTGAACTGAATTATAAATTCCTTGTTACGAATTGAATTCTGTCCTCCCTAAAGGTATGTCTAAATCCTAATCCCTAGCGCCTGTGAATGTGGCCTTATTTGGAAATAAGGTCTTTGCACGTACAATCAAGTTAAGCTGAGGTCATTAGGGTGGGCCCTGATACAATAAGACTAGAGTTTCTATAAGAAGAGGAAGTGGCATGTGATAACACAGACACATAGGGGAACACCACCTAATTAACTGGCAGAGATTGGAGTGACGCAGCTGCAGCCCAAGGAATCTCAAGAATCTATGGGTACCCCCAGAAGTGAGGAAGAAGCAAGGAAGGATTTTGTCCAGAATTTCAGAGGGAACATGGCCAGGCTGACACTACCCCCAAGACTTCTAGTTCTCAGAACTATAAATTCCTGTTGTCTTAAGCTATCCAGTTTATGGTACTTTGTTATGGTAACCCCAAGAAATTGACACTACTGTTCATAATTATCAAAATTTAAATCTCTCAGGGCCTCCCCAACTTTGAGCCTAGATATTCAAAAATTATAATAAAGAAGATGGCACATGCAGAGATAAAAGGCTCACAGGGAGGTAGCTTGGAGTCTGGTCAGATTTGGTATGGTTCCCGGTGGGAACTGTGGAAAGGGAGCTGAAATCCTGACGTAGATAAGTACAGCACTCTTGAAAAATTAACACTGATGCTAAAAAGAAATGGACTACATACTTCAAATTATTTCATTCATTTCCATAGCCCTAGAAAGAGAGAGAGGATGTGCCCATGTTTTATTACCTCTAAGTCTAAAGAAAAAGATAAAAACCAAACAATGTGCGTCACTTACAGCAATAAGAATCTTACTGTCCCCATCTCATTAGATCTTAAGAATGTTGGAGAGTAGGCAACATAAGTAGGGAAATAAAATCAATAATTACATTGGAGATATACAGCTCTACACTTTTAATATCACATGAGTCTTTAGATTTATAAAGAATTGTGAACAATTCCTGACAGCAGCAAATGAAATGTTAAGTCATAAAGCTCTGTGTATATGAAGCTTACCTCTTAACTGTTTCTTCTTGGTAAGTTGATTGAAGATAACTGGAGATTAGTCATTGATCATATCAAGGAGAAAATCTGTTTGTGTGATGATAAACTCAGACGTTTGTGTATTACCAAATGTTAAATAAGATTCTCTTTAATAGTAGTTATAACAGTAGAAACTCACACTGTGTGTTTTGTATATGCCAGAAACTGCTAAGTGCTTATATGGAGTAATTTTAAAAATACATCCTCTGGGACTTTGGCAGATGATAAAGCAAATAAAGGGTAGTAAAGTAACTTGCCAAGAGTCACATGCCTTAGAAGTGGCTGAAATAAATTTCCTTAACAATGTTGCTCCATAGCTTTTGTACTAACCTACCATCTTCTTTTGCCTCTCAGGGCTATATGTTGTGTATGATGAATATTAAAATCACATGTAGTAGTTACTACTTTTCCTTATGTCTATTTTATCAAGTCAGATACCAATCTTCACATATATAGAATGTCATCTTCAAGAACCATAGGGTCAGTGAGATTATTATTATTGTTTTGGAGCTGAAACAAAATTTTTAACAGAATAAGTCTAAAGATTTCATAGTTTTACATTTACAGAGCTTGATTTCCATTATTTATCTATCATTCTTAAGGCAAATGATAAATCCCCTTTTCAAGGATCAAAACTTTGCTATTATTGAGGTTATCATCAAAGTTTTACTGCAACTCCAAAACATGGGAATGTCCCATACCACAGCAGCTAACACTTTGCTTTCTAAAGTGATTATTAGTGCAGGGGTATTCATTTGCCTATGCCTGTTATTCAGCAAAATTACTGCCTATGACATCACATAATTGAAAAAATTGGAGTCAAGATTAAAGCGGTTTACATTTTAGGGAAACCTCTCTTAAGACTGTCCAAAAGAAAATAATATTTGATGCTATTTATCAAAAGGAAAAAAAGAAAATAGAAACATCTTTCATGGTCTTTCATTCATTTCATCAATTAGGACACACAAGGCAGCATCTTTCTCTGTAATCTGATTTCTCCTATGACCTGAATTTTCTCTTCGTTGGTCATTCTGTCCAGTACAGTTATTGCTATCATCAGCATCCATTGGTTTGGTTTTTACTCTCATTCCTGCTTCTGAATGAGGCGAATCATCAGGCAAAGAAGCCAAGCAATTCTGAATCATTTCAATTACTCATTCCAGGTGCTTTTGAAACCTCTCAGCTGCTTCAAGCTGTTGCTGTTTCTGGACTTCCATCATGACCCTGAAGGTGTCTTTTACTTGGTGGGGTCTGTATTCATATATAAGATGATGCACATGTACAAAAAGCTTAAGATCTTCTAGTTTCTCTTCTTGTTTTATACTACCAGGGCTCCTTATTAATATATCTAAAAGATCCAAGAAATTAATAAGGATAGACATATTAAGTTTTCTCTCAGTTCTTTCTTGTGATCAAACTGCATAGGATGAAGCTGTTTGATGCTCTGACTTTCCAAAGGGTGGATAAGATCATCACATTGGAACTGATTGACAAACATCATATACCTGTCTTTTATTGGAGCGGGAGGCTTGGGAGCTAAGCCTTCTTGAATATTTTCATTCATATATTCTTTGATAGATTGCATTGGAGGTGGTGAAAGTGCACTCACTTGCTGCGGTTCACCCATTGTGGAATATCAAGAAACTCAGCTCTGGCTTTACACTGGTAGCTACCTTTCAAGATCATTCTTAATCTGGTTCGTCTCAGCTTCCATCCTTTCTCACCATAAATTGTAGGTGACATCTACTGGTCTGCTTTATGAGTCGTCCTTTGCACTTGGTTTATAAAATCCATATGAGTGTGGCTCTTACCATTGTAACATGACATTATCCTTTACTGCAATGTAAACTTTTCATATCTGGCAGGGTCAAGTCAGGATCACTATCAGTGCTTATAGAGTGCTAGCTAGAGTGCTATGTGTGTGTGTGTCCTCTTAAACTATATTTTGTAAGTGAAAAAAGAAAAGATCTCAATCACTGAAGAGTGAAAAGTAGTAAGATTACCTCATAGAGAATATTTCTGATTTGGAAGGAATAACTTCCCTCTACTTTATGCCTTGTAAATTCCATCATAGGTAAGAAAGACCTTATGTTATCTGTCCTGACAATGTTACATAGATATTAAACAGATCGAACTCTAAATTGATTTATCAATAAATATGAGACAGTATTACCAATGGGTTGCTTTTATCTTATGCTGTTTACTTAGTGCTTGTGCATATTTTATTGTATTTTCCAACTTCAGTCTGTCTTCCAAGCTAAATGTTAAAACAGTTTTCACATGCTAACATTTCTCCTTACATTATTCACTTCCCTATTATGATTGACTTGTGAATGCATTAATAAACTTGAGATTTTCTAGGTAACCTATTTATTATTGTCCCAAAGAAGTGTTCATTTGAAAGTACTTTATCTATCTGCATGTCTTTTTCCTCCTTTCATCCTTTGAAATAAAGTATGCATTTCCTTGAACTACAGGAGGTGGTAGCATGAAGGGAATAAATTGTTCCAGCAAAAGAAAAGGTTGGTTAGCACAGCTGGCATGCCTGAGAGTCAGTAATCATCTAGGACGCCATTGAGCTAAGGCTTCTGCAGATCTTCCAAATAACACCTTTAAGCTGAGGACTGAGAATATCCACATCTGTCAGTTCATTTATTAATTAAAATAAGTGTATCTCTATGTGGTTAAAAATACACAAAAACTTTTAATGTTATGTTCATAAAGGATATAAATTTATAAATAAAAATAATCACACCATTTTTTTCTAACTCTTCTAACTCAGCCTAGAAGTTGATTCCTTTTTTTCCCCCCTTGATTTTACACTCCAAAATCCTAGGCAGGAAAGAAATGGGGATTACTTCCTGTGGAATCACTGATTTAAGCGACATTTGGTGCTCTTATGAGAGGTGTCTAAGAACATAAGATTTGCCTAAAGGTCTCGTGAATAATCATCAGGATTTCTCTTATCTAGCTATGGGTACATACTGTAGTCCTCTGGAGAAATGAAATCACTTTTTCTCCCTACTGTGCAGGAATGTATTGTGAAGCTTCTAACCTATTTAGCTCCTAGAAACCTCCATGTTAGAAAAGTACCTAAAGATTCTCAATTTCAATGCCTCTGAAGACTTTGAAATGGAGCAATCAGAAGTTACTGCTAAAGGTGAACCGCAGAGGCATTTGCTTTTGTCAGGGAGAATGTTTTATTTAGAGGATTGCAAATTTAAATTCTGCATTCACCTTGTTTGTGTCTTGGCAATGATGCCCAGTTCAGTTTTGCTCTTGTCATTTGAGGGATCAGAGAAGAGCACTGAATACTTTGTTGTAATTGTCATGATGAAGTTTCAAATCTGTAAGTATTTTGACATCATGAAAGCTCTGCTGCTGTGATGATGTCATTATATGAAAAGGAATCTGTTGGAGGGCATGAAGGATTTCAATAAAGTGGGCAACAGTTTTTGCATAAAGTCTAAATGGGTTTTTATTCTTTAACAACCAAGTGCCTGTTAATACTAGATTTACCCAACATTTCAACAACTCGTATTTCGATGAAAAATGCATGGATCTTTAAACGTCTAACACTGTCAGCTTAGCATTTATTGGCTATTTACTTTGAGGCTCCATGCTAAGCAATGTGGGAAAATAAAAAATAAGATAAGAATCATACTTTCAAGAAGCTACTATCTGCCTGAATTGTCAACCTCTCTGCCAAAGTTCCCTGCCTCCTCAGAACTTTTGAAAAGACCATGCTGTGACTTGACAGGTAATATTAAAGTCAGGTAAAAATAATTTGCCTTATTAATTTAGATTTTAAGAATGATCTTTGAAATAAGTAGAATTACCAGTAGTTATAACTAGATACCCTAAGTCATGCCATAAACAATCTTTTATATGTAAAGGCATTCCTTGAAACAAATTTTGCACATTTACAAAACCATGATTAATGGTTTGGATATTGACCCTACGGTACCAATAAATCTTATAGTAGGTTCTAATGGACAAAAGCCATGCAAAGTGCTTCAAAATTTAAGAAAACAAATTTTGATTTGAAAAATGAAAACCCTAGCTCTGGCATATGGAGTTATTCTCAAGTAATCAGAATACTTCACTTGACTGAATATTAAAATCTTGGAGTATGCCTGAAGGCAGCTTAACGTTTCTGCATACCTAATTATGTATGTGTATGCTTGCATTTGTTTATAAAGAGTTCATTGTTAGTACTTTTCTCAGCATAGATTCTGTTCAAATTAACAAAATAAAGATTTTCCTTTTACTTTCCATTATTCCAGTGTCTAAAAATTTAAGCCAGAAAGAAGAGACGTGGCAGTCAATTTACTTACAGATGCTGATCATGTAGCCTACTTTCTTTTCTGTTTCTGTCTTCTAATCCTCTTCATAATCTGTCAGATAATCTCATAATTATTCAAACAGTTCTGGTACTCCACATAGAGCACAATAAAGACTAGCACACCATGCTTCAGCAGTTCTATAGTCATTTATTATCAAGATTAGAAATTCTCAAGAAAATCATGTTTTAACTAATTCTACTCTGAGGATTCAGTAAAGGAGAGGATGAGACAGAAAAAGGACAATCGCACTTTTAAAAACTCTTTGTGATTTTTCATTATTTAACAGTAAAGACAGTAATGCATAAGGAAGGAATATACTATCTAAACATTTTTAAAGAAGACATTCATAATTACATCTTAGCTCTACTTAACAGTTAAACTTGAGGGCAATGACTTTTTCTGCCTAGAATCTCCATATGGCTATAAAAATGTGTGCATAATGTAAATATAATAGAACATATTTACTAATGTTACTATAATAAAATATCTCATCAATAATTATGGATGTTAAACTCAGCTTTACTATTATTATAGCAAGAACACAATGCCATTTTTGTTTTTATTTTAGCCATGATGTTAGACCAACAAATGAGTTTGCTCTCGGGATATTTCAAAATCAATTCTGTTTTGCCTCAGGAAGTCTTAATAAATCAGTAATGTTGTTAAATATCTGCATGTTTTTTCAGAACATAACTTTGTTGAGATGTTTCTTAGAGCAACGCTGTCAGTGAGATGCAGTTGAAAGAGCCATAGATTTGGATGGAAATGCCCTGGGTTCAAGTTTTAGACCTCTTAATAACTACAACTTTAGTAATGTATTAATTTATCTGAGTAGTAGACTCATTTTCCTGAGCACAGTGGTATTATTTCTTTCTTACAGTGATTTAATAATACCCTGTGTCAAAATCACTTTGTAAACTGAAATGCACTGCAGGCTTGTACATTATTGTAACAAATATCTAGTTTGTGTGTGTATGGTGGTAAAACAACTGCACTGGACACCTACTAAAATGACAAGGAAAACTATTTAAGACTATTGCAATAGGGGTCAAGATTATTGCCATGGGGAAGAGGTTTAATTCAACTCTGCAGAAACAAAAGGTGGGAGGATTTTAAATTCTGGGTGAGCTAATGGAAAAGTACTGGAGTGTATTAGGGGAGAGGTTGGTCAGTGTGATTAGGCCATCTGTGTTCCCTTATTGTTGCTTATTGAAGTTACATTCCCACATTCCCCACAGAGATTGGGAAATGGAGGCCCCATCTTTTTTTGTTTTGCAATGGAGTCGTACTCTGTCAGCCAGGCTGGAGTGCAGTGGCACAATCTCGGCTCACTGCAATGTCTGCCTCCCAGGTTAGAGAGATTCTCCTGCCTCAGCCTCCTGAATAGCTGGGATTTCAGGTGCCCACCACTAAATCCGGTTAATTTTTGGATTTCGGGGGTTTTACTATGTTGGCCAAGCTGTTCTCGAACTCCTGACCTCAGGTAATTTGCTTGCCTTGGCCTCCCAAAGTGCTGGAATTAAAGGTGAGTCACTGTGCCTGGCCTGCCCCATCTTTCTTGATGATTACATTTCAAAGGCAAGAGGATGGGAGAAGTTTATATCTTAAGGAGGCAGAGGCAGAGAAATATTTTACAATGGCAAGTGTTCTAAAGTGAATGCTCTATAAAGGAACTTTGGTGGCCTACAGTCAGAAAGAAGCCTGTGTAAAGTTCAGTCAGTCTAAGGATGCCTTGGTGTGTCAAAATGGTGAAATTCCATAGGGAAAAACAAACAGCTAAATTAGTAGTCACAAATCTACCTTATTCCCCTCTTTCTATTCCCTGCTGACTGACATTCAGCCATTGTTGCGACTATATGCTGAAATTCATTGCTACTAGGTGTTGAAATTCACTGCTACTATATGCTGAAATTACTACTATATGCTGAAAATGTAGTAGCAATTTTTGGAATTTATTTTTGGTATTGGAGTTTTAAATGCATAATTAATTATAGGCAAATGCTTAAACAATAACAATGACAAGAACTTTTGCAGTGAGTTTTTATTTCAAGATTTATTGATATATGTGTCCAGATGAACTTATGTCATAAAAAATATATGCAGACTTTGCCCCTGAATTCAGGTAAATAAAGTAAGCATAGAACACTGTGTTGATAAATTCCTTCAGACATTGCTGCCAGAGACTATTGCTGCATAGACTGTTATCCATGCAGAGTCACCTGCCTCTGGACAGCTTAATTTTTCCTAGGTCCTTGTTCCACACTTCTGTGGTGAACGTGTTGGACCTTCTCAATCCTTTTTTCAATGGTCTTGAATTTTTATTGCAGTGGTAGAACTCAGAGTTGCTAAATAGCACTTGTTTAATATGGTAGGGGTGTTCTTTGACCATGTTAAAATGTTGAATCTTGACAGCATTTTCTGACATAGCCAGTGACCTGAGTGCTCATTGATTTAGTGAATAATGAGGTTCAGAATTTAAATTCTCACAATACATTATAGTGAGAAAATGAAAAATAGCAATTGCATTGCTTAATACCTTACGGTTATAAAATACTACTACACGCATGGGTTTATTTCCTTCTTACAAACAATCTTGTAAATTTAGTAAATCTTGACTTCGCTGTACAAGCAATAAAATAGTTTTGGGGAGATTATGTAACATGTAAAAATTTGCACAGAAATTAAGGGTTAGAGCTGGGTCCAGAAGTCTATTCTGCAGGGTAAGAGAAACAGCATGCAGATACTGGCCAGAATACAAATTTAAGATACACATCAGATCTTGTACTCAAACACTTTACTGACTAAATGTTTTTAATTAAGTCAAAAGCTAGCAATTTTTTCTTCATTTATTGAAAAATATATTGCGAAAAATTAGCAAAAACATAAAAAAATCTCATGAGTGTCTTACATATAGAAAGGGTTTTGTATACATTGTTATTTCACTTTCTATTATATACTCCTCTTTTTCTCTGTGGCTGTGAACCCATTGTTCTTTCTGTCACATCGTGGGTTTTTGCTAAAAAGTAAAATAAGAAATCTGAACATATTATCCTATAGTTTAAAAATCAACTTTACTGAAGCCATTTTGGTAAATTTCCCCAACAGTGTGAAGTTAGAATTACTTTAGGGCGATGCCAGCTTCTATTTGGAATTTATATACAACCTGGGTGGAGGTTGTATGGGTGGAGAAGCCATTGTCTTCAGAAACCTTGGTGTAGTTGAACTAATAGTTACTGTTGTGACCTGAAGTTCACGATTAAAAGGGATTACCCAAGCAAAATCATGGAATTATTGGTTATAAAGATGATTGTTTGCACATCCTATGCAATATATCTAAATTGAATAATGGTACCAGATAAAATTATAGATGGGAACGAAGCTTGTGTATCATCCATTATCATGTGTAATCAATAAACGATTTAATTCTCTTGAAAAAATAAAATAAAATAAAAATCAAATTTAAGTCTAATTTCCATACAATAAAATTTACCCATTTTAACTGTATGATATCCTGACTTCTGATGCATATACACAATAGTATAAGTACTACCACAATCAAGATTCAGTTATAACTCATGCCTCTATTTTGGCATTCTTTATCCCAAATTTCAGCAATTGGCAATGTTAAAGTTTTGTCTTTTCCAGAATGTCACACACATGGAATCATACAGTATGTAGCCCTTTGAGTCTGGTTTCTCTCACTTAATGTGATTATGATATTTGTCGTGTTGATGCAGGCATCAGTTGTTGGTTATTTTTTTATTGCTGAGTGTGGATATACCATAATTTTCCTGTTCATTTACTTGTTGATATACATTTCATTTGTTTTCAGGTTTTGTCTATCATGAGTTAAGCTGCTTTAAACAATCGAATGTAAGTCTTCCTGAGGGCGTGTGATTTCATTTTTTCTTGATTAAATACCCATGAGTGGAATCACTGAGTTATATAGTAACTATCTGGTTAATTTTATGAGAAACTTCCCAACTGTTTTGCAAAGTGGCTGTAGGATTTTGCATTCCTTAGAGTACTATGCCAGGGTTCCAGTTCTCTACATCTTCAGCAACATTTGGTATTGTCAGTCACTTTACCCATTCTAGTGGCTGTGTAGTGCTATCACACTGAAGTTTTGCTTTGCGTTTTCATAATGATTAACAATAACAGGCATTGTTTTAAGTGCCTCCTGACCTTTGTTTAACTTCTTTTGACAGTAGAAGTTGAACAGAACTCTGTTTTGTTCAATTGATCTGTAAGTTTGTCTTTTCTCAGACTTAGCACTGGCTTGACAACTATAGGTTTATAGTAAGCATCATAATAAAGTAGTACAAGTCTCTCAATGTTTTACCATGATTTTGGCTACATGGGAGTATTTACATTTTTTAAAATAAATGTAGGAATCAATTTACCAGCTTATACAAAAAACCCTACTGAGATTTTGATTGGGATTGCGTTGAATATACAGATAAATATGGGGAGAATTACTGGCTTAACAATATTGAGTATTCAGATCCATCAACATATTATATTCTCCATTTATTTAGGCCTTTAATTTCTCTGAGCAAAGTACATAGTTTTAGCATACATGTCTTACACATATTTTATTAAATTATTTTTTCCTGTACTACTTTCTCAATATTTCTCTATCTCCGACTTGTAGAGTAAGTTTTTAATTTTTTACTTTTTTTTACTTTTATTTCAGATTCAGGGGTACATGTGCAGGTTTGCTATGTAGTCATATTGCATGTCATGAAAGTTTGGTATAGAAATTATTTTGTCATCTAGGAAATAAGCACCATTACCTGATGGGTAGTTTTTCAATCCTTAACTTCCCCTCATCTTCCACCTCAAGCAGGTCCTAGTGTCTGTTGTTCCCTTCTTTGTATCCACATATAGTCAATGTTTAGCTTCCACTTATAAGTGAGAACATGTGGTATTTGGTTTTCTGTTCCTGTGTTAGTTCCCTTAAGATAATGACCTCCAGATCTTTTCATGTTGCTGCAATGGACATATTCTCATTTTTTCTTAGGGCTGTATAGTATCCCATAGTGTATATGTACCACATTTTCTTTATCCAGTCCACCACTGATGGGCATTGAGGTCGATTCCATGTCTTTGCTATTGTGAATAGTGCTGTGATGAACATATGAGAACAATTTTTGGTAGAATAATTTATATTCCTTTGAGTACATACTTAATAATGGAATTGCTGGGTTGAGTGGTATTTCTGTTTTAAGTTCTTTAAGAAATTGCCAGATGGCTTTCTACAGTGGCTGAACTATTTAGGTTCCTATCAGCAGTGTATAAGCATTCCCTTTTCTCCACAACCTTGCCAATATCTGTTATTTTTCTTTTTAGTAATAGCCATGCTAAACAGTGTGGGATGGTATCTTATTGTAGTTTTGACCTGTATATCACTAATGATTGAACATTTCTTCATATGCTTTTTTGGCCATGCATATGTCATCTTTTGAAGAGTGTTTCTTCTTGTCTTTTGCTTACCTTTTAAAGGTTTTTTACTTGTAAATTTGTTTAAGTTCCTTATAGATTCTGAATATTATACCTTTGTCAGATGGAGAGTTGGCAAATATTTCTGCCCATTTTGTAGGTTCTCTGTTTACTCTCTTGATAGTTTCTTTTTTTGTGTGCAGAAGCTTATTCGTTTAATTAAGTACTATTTGTCAATTTTCATTTATGTTGCAATTGCTTTTAGTGTCTTTCTCATGAAATCTTTGCCAGGGCCCACCCATGTCCAGAAATTAGTATTTCCTAGGTTATCTTCCAGGATAGTTACAGTTTTAGATTTTACTTTTAATTATTTTATCTATCTCAAGTTGAATTTTTTATATGATATAAGGAAGGGTACCATTTTCAATCTTCTCAAATCCCTAGTTATTACAGCACTATTTATTGAATAGGGAGTCATTTCCCCTTGATTATTTTCATCAACTGTCAAATATCAGATGGTTGTAGTTGTGTGGTTTTATTTCTGTGCTATCCTGCTATAGTTGTCTATGTGTCTATTTTTATACTGGTGTCAGGCTTTTTTGATTATTATAGCCTTGTAGTATAGTTTGAAGTAGAGTAATGTGATGACTCAAGTTGTTTGTTTGTTTGCTTATAATTGCATTGGCTATTCAGGCTATTTTTTGGTGAGATATAAATTTTAAAATAGTTTCTACTTGTGTGAATAATGTAATTAGTAATTTGATAGGCATAGTACTGAATCTTTAAATTGCTTTGGGTAGTATGGCCATTTTAACAAAATTGACTTTTTATATACATGAGAATGGAATTTTAAAAATTTGTTTGTGTTATCTCTAATTTCTTTCAGCAGTGTTTTGGAATTCTCATTGTAGATATCTTTTCAGAATTTGGTTACCTGTATTCCTGGGCATTTTATTCTTTTTGTGGCTATTGTGAATGGGATCATGGTCTTTTTTAAAACTTTTAAAAATTATTTTTAAAAAATTGTGTGTACATAGTGATGTACATAGTTCTCTTTCCGGGTCCATGAGGGGGCGTAGTTTTAATAGCAAGAATTTCCCAGCACCATGCCCCCCTCCCATCACTATCCATCCAGGAGATTTAACGGTTTATGTTTGAATTTCACGGGTATGGGAAGAAACTAAAAGTCAATCACTCCAGTGGAAGTTCTAAGGAACTCCTTTCATTGGCCCAAGGTCTTGGAGAAGGAGGGGGTTCCTCCAGGATAAATTCCCCTGCTCCTTCACTCACGCCTTTTCCAGCTCTCTGGAATTCCCTCCCACATGTTGGGAGCTCCCTTTCCCCTCTGGGATTTCCCCTCTGAAATCTCCTTCCACACTCTTTGTGGAAGTCTTTCTCTTCTTCTCTTTTCTCTATCTAAATAAAATCACCTTTCTGCAACACTTCTTGGTCTGATATTTACTTTTACAAGCATAGGGTGCACCCACAGTGGTCCTATTGCTTATTCTTTAAGAGATTGGAGACCAAGAACCCATAGCATTCTCTCAGGGGAGCTGTGCCTCACCAGCACCCAAGAAAAAACCCAGTTACAATAGTAGCTGCATATTTATATGGGGTGCATGAGATGTTTTGATACGGGCATGCAATGTGAAATAAGTACATCATGGAGAATGAGATATTCATATTCTTAAGCATTTATCCTTTGTGTTACCAATAATCTAATTATACATATATATATATATATATACACATACATATATACACATATGTATATATATGTGTGTGTATATATATGTGTGTGTGTATATATATACACACACCACATTTTCTTTATCCATTCATCTCTTGATGAACATTTTGTTTACTTCCAAATCTTAACTATTGCAAACAGCACTGCCACGAACATAGGTAGGCAGATACATATTCGATATACTGATTTCCTTTCTGTGGTATGTACTCAGCACTGAAGATTACTGGATCATATGGCAGCTCAATTTTTAGTTATATGAGGAACCTTCAAATTGTTCTCCTTAGTGGTTTTACTAATATATTCCCACCAACAGCGTTCAAGTTCTCTCCTTTCTTCACATTCACACCAGCATTTGCTATTGTCCATATTTTGGATATAAACCTTTATTTTTTCTTTTTGAGACAGAGTCTCACTCTGTTGCCCAGACTACAGTGCAGTAGCTCAATCTTGACCCACTGCAAACTCTGCCTTCTGGGTTCAGGGAATTCTTGTCTCAGCCTCCAGAGTAGTTGGGATTACAGACACGTGTCACCACACCCAGCTAATTTTTGTATTTTTAGTAGAGACAGGGTTTCCTCTATGTTGGCCAGGCTGGTCTCAAACTCCTGACCTCAAGTGATCTGGCCTCCTTGGCCTCCCAAAGTGCTAGGATTACAGGCATGAACTACCATGCCTGTCTGGATATAAGCCTTTTTAATTAGAGTGAGATGATACCTCATTGTACTTTTGGCACCATGCCTGTCTGGATATAAGCCTTTTTCACTAGAGTGAGATGATACCTCATTGTACTTTTGATTCACATTTCTCTGATGATCAGTGATGTCGAACACATTTTTCATGTGCTGTATGCTATGTGTTGGTCTTCTTCTGAGAAATGTCTATTCAAGTATTTTGACCATTTTTTGATCAGATTATTAGTTTTTTCCAATAGAGTTCTTTGACCTCCTTATATATTTGGATTATTAGTACCCTGTCTGAGAGGTAGTTTGCAAATATTTTCTCCCATTGTGTGAGTTGCATTTTTACTTTGTTGATTGCATCCTTTGCTATGTAGAAGCTTTTTTTTTTTATTTGAAGTTTTGTAAGACATGTGCAAAACGTACAATTTTGTTACATAGCTATACATGTGCCATGTTGCTTTGCAGCCTATATTCTAGTCTTCTAGGCTTTTTCTTTTTTCTTTTTTTTTTTTTTTTTGGAGATGGAGTCTCGCTCTGTCACCCAGTCTGGAGTACAATGGTATGACCTCAGCTCACTGCAACTTCTGTCTCCCAGGTTTAAGCCATTCTCCTGCCTCAGCCTTCTGAATAACTGGGACTACAGACACATGCTGCCATGCCCTGCTATTTATTTTTATTTTTTATTTTTTAGTAGAAACAGGGTTTTACCTTGTTGCCCAGGCTGGTCTCAAGCCCTGAGCTCAGGCAAACTGCCCACTTTGGCCTCCCAAAGTGCTAGAATTACAGGTGTGAGCCACTGTGCCTGGCTGTCTTCTAGGTTTTAAGCTCTGCATGGATTAGGTATTTGTCCTAATGCTCTCCCTCCCCTTGCTCCCCAACCCCCGACAGGCCCCGTGTGTATGTTCCCCTCCCTGTGTCCATGTGATCTCATTGTTCAGCTCCTACTCATGACTGAGAACCTGTGGTGTTTGGTTTTTTTTTGTTTCTGTGTTAGTTTGCTGAGAATTATGGCTGCTATGCAGAAGCTTTTTTACTTGATGTGGCCTTATTTGTCCATGTGTGTGTCAGTTGTCTCTTTTGGTTGGGTATTGCTCAATAAATATTTACCCAGACCAATGCCAGGAGGTTTTCTCCAATGTGTTCTTGTAGTAGTTTAATAGTTTGAGGTCTTAGATTTGGGTCTTTAATCCATTTTTATCTGATTTTTGTATATGGAGAGAGATAAAGGTCTAGTTTCATTCTTTTGCCTATGGATATCCAGTTTTCACAGAACAATTTATTGAAGAGGCTGTCTTTTCTCCAGTGTATGTTCTTGGCATCTTTGTCAAAAATGAGTTCGTTGTAGGTGTGTGGGTATTTTTCTCGGTTCCCTATTCTGTTCTATTGGTCTTTATGTCTGTTTTTATGCTAGTGCCATCCTGTGTTGGTTAATACAGTTCTGTAGTATAATTTGAAGTCAGGTAATGTAATTCTTCCGGTTTTGTTCTTTTTGCTTAGGATAGCTTTGGCTATTCTGGGTCTCTTTTGGTTCCATATAAATTTTCAGTTTTTTTTTTTTTTTTTTTAATTTCTGTGAAGACTGTCATTGATACTTTTATAGGGATTGCATTGAATCTGTAGATTGCTTTTGATAGTATGGACATTGTAACAATATTGGTTCTTCCAATCCATAAACATGGAATATTTTCGCATTTCTTGGTGTCCCATTGAATTTCTGTCATGAGTGTTTTACAGTTTTCATTATAGAAATCTTCCACTTCTTTGGTTAATTTTTAGATATTGAATTCTATGTATGGATATTGTAAATGGGATTATTTTTTACATTTTTTTGCACATTGTTTGCCCTTGGCATATAGAAATGCTGGCAAATTTTGTATATTGATTGTTTATCTTGCAACTCTGCTTAATTCTTTTTTACCAGTTCTAGTAGTTTTCTTGTGAAGTCAAGGTTTTTCCAAATATGAGGTCATATTATCAGCAAATAAGAATAATTTGACTTCTTCCTTTACAGTATGGATGCCTTTTATACCTTTCTCTTGTCTCATTGCTGTAGCTGGGACTGCCAGTACTACACTGAATAACAGTAGCAGCAGTGGGCATCCTTGTTGTGTTCCAGTTCTTAGAGGAAAGGCTTTCAATATTTTTCCCCTTCATTATGATACTAGCTATGTGTCTATAATACATAGATGTCATTATGTTGAGGTATGTTCCTTTTGTACCCAGATTTTCAAGGTTTTTTTTTTCTTATCATAAAGCGATGCTGAATTTTATGAAATGCTTTCTCAGCATCAATCAAAATGATTATATGGGTTTTATCCTTCATTCTGTTGATATGATGTATGATGTTGATTGATTTGTATATGTTGAACCATCCTTGCATCACAGAGATAAATCCCATTTGGTCATGATGAATAATCTTTCTAATATATTGTTGAATTTGGTTGATATGTATTTTGTTGAGAATTTTTTCAACAATATTTATGAGATATTGGTCAGTAGATTATTTTTTTTTCAATGTGTCTTTGTCCTGTTTTGGTATCAATGGCCTCACAGAATGAGTTTGGAAGTATTCCTTCCTCTATTTTTCAAAATAGTTTAAATAGAATTAGTAATAGTCCTTCTTTAAACATTTGGTGGAATTAAACAGTGAAGCAATCAGATCATGGGCTTTTCCATAGTAGGAGACTTTTTATTACATCTTTGATTACATTAATTATTATAGGTATGTTCAGGTTTTGGATTTCTTTCTGGCTCAATTATGGTAAGTTGTATGTATCTAGGAATTTGTCCATGTCTTCTAGATTTTCCAATTCACTGACATTTACTTGTTAATCATAGCCACTAATGATCCTTTTAATTTCTGCAGTATCAGTTGTAATATCTTTCTTTTCATTCATGATTTTATTTATTTAGATCTTATATTTTTTTCCTCCATTAGTTTGGCTAGAGTTTTGGAAATTTAACTTTTCAAAAAACAACTTTTTGTTTCATTTATCTTTTGTATTTTTTACTTCAATTTCATTCATTTCTGCTCTGATCATTATTTCTTCTACTGATTTTGGGTTTGGTTTGCTCTTGCTTTTCTAGTTATTTCAGATATATTGTTAGATTTTTTTTAATTTGAAGTTTTTTTTCCTCTTTTCTGATAGGTACTTACAGCTATAAACTTCCTTCTGAGTACTGCTTTTGCTGTATCCCATGTTTTTGGTGTATTGTATTTCCATTATCATTTGTTTCAAGAAATTTTTCAATTTTCTTAATTTCTCCATTGACCTACTGGTCATTCAAGTGTATATTTAATTTTCATATATTTGTGTAATTTGTGTAATTAATACCAAGAGGAATGTCCAAAATTCCTCTTGTTATTAATTTCTAGTTTTATTCCATTGTGGTCCGAGAAGATGATTGATATCATTACTATTTCAAGTTTTTGAATGTTTTAAGGCTTGTTTTGATCTAATATATGGTCTATTTTTGAGAATGATACATGTGCTAAGAAAAAGAATGTGTATTCTGCTGCTCTTGAATGAATTATTCTGTACATAATCCATTAGATCCATTTGGTCTATATTGCAGATTTTCTGTGTGAAAAATTTGTACAACACTGAAAGTGAAATGTCTCCAGCTATTATTGTCTTGGGGCTACCTGCATCTTTAGCTCCAAGAATAGTTCCTTTATATATCTGAGTGCTCCTGCGATGGGTGCATGGATATTTAAAATTGTTATATGCTCTTGCTGAATCAACCCCTTTATCATTATACGGTGACCTTCTTTGTCTCTTCTTAGAGTCTTTGTTTTGAAATCTATTTTCTCTGATGTAAGCCTAGCTAATTCTGCTGTTTTTTGGTTTCCATTTGCATGGAATATATTTTTTCATCACTTTATTTTCAGTCTTTGTGCTTCTTTGTAAGTGAAATGTTTCAATGGGTGTTTCTTTTTTTTTTTTTAATCCATTTACCCAGTCTATGTATTTTCATTGAAGAGTTTAGTCCATTATGTTTAATGTTATAATTGATAATTACGGACTTGCACCTGGCATTTTGCTATTTGTTTTCTAGTTGTTTTTTAGTATTACCTTCCTTCTTTCATTCATTCCTGTTTTCCTCTAGTGAAGATAATTTTCTCTACAAGATAAGTTTAGTTTCTTGCTTTTTAGTTTCTGTGTATACATTTTATGTTTTCAGGTCTAAGGTTACCATGAAGTGGCAAACACTATCTTGTAACCCATTATTTTAACCTGAAAATAACACTCTTTACATAAACAAGCAGAAAGAAAACTATTGAAAACTCTCCTTAACTTCATCCCCTCACTTTTTAACTTTTTGTTGTTTCCTTTCTATTTTATTTTATGGTCTATGTCTTGCAAAGCTGTTGCAGCTTTTTCTTTTTTATTATTATTGGTTCATCATATAGTCTTTCTACTTAGGATAAGAGTAATTAACATACCACAGTTACAGTGTGATAATATTCTGTGTTTTATTATATGCTTACTCTTGCCAATAAGTTTTGTACCTTCAGGTGATTGTTGTTCATTAATGTCCTATTATTTTTGGAGAAGTAGCCCCTATAGCATTTCTTGTAGGATGGGTCTAGTATTGATGAAATCCCTCAGCTTTTGCTTGTCAGGGAAACTATTTCTCCTTCATGTTTGAAGGATATTTTCAGCCAGATATACTATTCTAGGATAAAGATTATTTTCCTTCAGCACTTTAAATATGTCATGCCACTCTCCTGGCCTCTAAGGTTTCCACTGAAAAGTCTGCTGCCAGGTGTATTGAAGCTCCATTTTATATTATTCATTTATATTTTCTTGCTGCTTATAGGATTATTTCTTTATCCTTGACCTTTGGGAGTTTAATAATTAAATGTTTTGAGGTAATATCATGTGGATTAAATCTGCTTGGTGCTCTCTAACCTTTTGGTACTTGGATATTAATAGCTTTCTCTAGGTTTGGAAAGTTTTCATTATTATCTCTTTAAATAAAATTTCTACCCCCATCTCTTTCTCTACCTTTTCTTTAAGGCTGATAACTTTTAGATTTGCCTCTTTGAGGTCTCAGATTTGCCTTTTTTAGGTCCTGTAGGCATGTTTTACTCTTTCTTCTTTTCTTTTTTTTAATCTCCTCTGACAATGTATTTTCAAATAGCCTGTCTTCAAACACTAATTCTTTCTTCTGCTTGATCGATTTTGCTATTAAATGACTCTGATGGATTCTTTATTATGCCAATTGCATTTTTTTTTTCAGCTTAAGAATTTCTGCTTGATCTTTTAAAATATTTCAATCTGTTTGTTACATTTATCTGATAGAATTTTAAATTCCTTCTCTGGCCATCAATGAGGTGACAGATGTTACAGCCAGAACACCCTCACATTCGACATAGCTCTTTTGAATTCTCTGTCTGAAAGGTCACATATCTCTGTTTCTCCAAAATTGGTCCTGGTGCCTTATTTAGTTATTTTGGTGATGTCATATTTTCCTGAGTGGTGTTGATGCTAGTTGATGTTCTTTGGTGTCTGTGCATTAAAGAGAGGTATGTGTTGTAGTCTTCACTATCTGGGCTTATTTGTATCTGGCCTTCTAGGGAAGGCTTTTCATTTACTTGAAAGGACTTGGGTGTTGTGACCAAGGGATGGAGAGAAACAAAAGGATGTTTTTCTCCATCTCTTTGTTTCTGTTTTAGGTGAGAACCTAAGCAAGTAATGCTATGGTTCTTGCAAAACTGTAGAGAAACTGCCTTGAGGCTCTTAGACAATATCCTGGAGAATTAACCAGATTACCAGGCAGAGACTCATTCTCTTTCCCTATATTCTCCCAAAGATACAGAGTGCCTGTCTTTGTTCTGAGCCACCTAAAGCTGGAGACAGAATGATTAAAAAAACCCTTTTGGCTGCCACCACTATTATTGTACTGAGTCAGACCTGAAGCCATCATAGTACTGGGTCTTGCACAAGGCCTGCTGCAACCACTCCCGGGCTATTGCCTATGTTCCTCAAGGCCCTCGGGCTCTATGATCAGTATTGGCAAAGCCAGGCCAGTTTGTATCCTTCCCTTTAGGATAGTGAGGCCCCCCAGGCCCTGAGTAGCTCCGGAAGTGTGATCTGGGAGACAGATTAGAGTCAAATTTCTTACAAGCCTACCTGGTGTTCTATTGCATTGTGACTGAGCTGGCATTCAAACCACAAGATGCAATTTATCCCCTCTTTCTTCCACCTTCCCAAGGCAAAGGAGCCTCACCCCATAGCCACAGCTACCCCTGACCATGAGGAGTACTGCCAGACTACCACCAATGTTCCCTTAAGGCCCAAGATCTTCTAAGTCAGTTTGTGGTTAATGCTGCTTTTGGAGAAGTGGGCTCCCTCTGGCCTGGGACAGGTCTATAAATGCTGTTTAAGAGTCAAGTACTGAAATCGTGGACCCCAAGAGCCCACTTGGTGCTCTAGCCCCCTGTGGCATAAGGTATAAGACAAAGTCCTTTTCACTTTTCTC